>NC_056743.1:1266386564-1266407181 GCF_019279795.1 Protopterus annectens
ATACATATAGTATGATGACATCAGCATTAGTATAATTCACAGTGGTGTGCGATGTGTGCAACTTTAAAAAACAGTGATTTTTTTCATATTTGCCATTCTCTAGTTTCTGTGTTACTTATGTATAATTCTGAGACTTGCAATTGCAAGGTTTATGATTACAGTAGGTATGCTGAATTAAAAGGGAACAATATCTTCTTTACACAGTTGAGGAAGTTATTGTGACTATGCCTAATGCTACGTCTTCCTCTGTGTTACATGTTAATCAATGAATGGACAAATACTAGATGAAACTAGTTCAAAGCTTTGCACATTCATCACCTCTTGGTCAATAAAGGCTTCTGAGATTGCCTTTTAGAATACTGTCAGGCCCACAGTGTTTGAAAGAACTGTAATTGAAATGAATGAAGGGCTAGAAGGAGTAGTTATTATAACTGATAATCCTGTGGGTAGTGCTACCATGCAAGAGCTTAATATGTGATTTACTAAGTAGCTGGACAGGCTAAGACAGAAAGGTTTGAAATGAATAAAAGTGCGTGCCAAATTTATGCGTCGACTCAATTTCCTGATAGCACTCCACTTATCTCAACATGATACTGCATGGATCTGCTCTTAAGAACAAGACAGCAGTGTTAAAACATTAAAAATACTGGTTGAAGTACCCCCCTCTAAATTTCTATCGCATTTCAAAACAGTTAGACATCAAGTGGATGCAAGCCAACAGAGGCTTAAAGTTGCAGAATGTACAGCTGTGTAAGGAAACTTATAATAACAGATGTTTGAAGGACCACTGCTGCAGTAGCTTAGCTCTATGGGTTGTATCCTGCACAGACTACAACAGTCAAACAGCTTCCAAAGTTTCAGTGGCACCTTCCACATGCCCAAATCATTATTCAGCTTGTGCTGAGCTGACTAAAAAGACAGTTTAGGGCACCAAGCCCTTCAGAGCTTTCGAGCCAACAGAGTGAGAGAGGCAAAAGTCATGAATAGGTTACTCCTAGGAAAATACATTTGAAATATATGTATATATATATATATATATATATATATATATATATATATATATATATATATATAGTAGATTAGAAGATTTTATATATATATATATATATATATATATATATATATATAGAGAGAGAGAGAGAGAGAGAGAGATAAATATAGATATCTATGAGTTACCTACAATTTATCAACAGTTTAAGTTGTCACTCAGAAAAAAAAGACAATGCATCTTATCAAAAATCAGCTTAGCGAATGCACCTGCTATTTTTTCTGTGTGAGATTGTGTTACAGATGGGATCAGGGAACTTGACCTTTTCCCACTAAAATGCAATCTCAGAGTTGCTATATACAATCAGCAGGATGTGTGGGGGTTCACAAGGAGGGTTTGCCTCCTGCAAAACAGTTTTACTTTTTCTGTTTTAGTGCCTGACATGCTACTTATTGGCTAATTGTGTTCAATCAGTTGCTGTTTGATGTGATGCATTTTTGATATATGAATATACATCCTATCTATCTATCTATCTATCTATCTATCTATCTATCTATCTATCTATCTATCTATCTATCTGTCTATCTATAGATACCTAGATCTCCCAACCTTGGCTACAAAAACATATCAAAATAAGGTTGACAAGGAGGGTTTGCCTCCTGCAAAACAGTTTTACTTTTTCTGTTTTAGTGCCTGACATGCTACTTATTGGCTAATTGTGTTCAATCAGTTGCTGTTTGATGTGATGCATTTTTGATATATGAATATACATCCTATCTATCTATCTATCTATCTATCTATCTATCTATCTATCTATCTATCTATCTATCTGTCTATCAATAGATACCTAGATCTCCCAACCTTGGCTACAAAAACATATCAAAATAAGGGAGGCGGAGGATGGGAGGGACGGTGGAACTACTGCAGCAATGACCATATGAACATTTACTGTTATAGTAAGTTTACTTACACAGCAGCACTTTGTTCATCCTTATGATTACTGCTGTAGCAGCCTTAGTAATATGGGTGCATTGCTTAAACTGATTGGGAGGAGGAAGGATGAGGGCCCAGAAGTCTCTGGTTCTAACAAAACTTGTCCTAGACCTGAAGAAGGTATTGAGTTTATAGTGCTTTGTAAAGGTATGCATAGAGAACCAAGGTGCTGCATCTAGAATACTTCTAGAATCCAACCCTTATAGCACAAACACCATTCAGAGCTTTCATTCCAACAGAGTGAGGGAGGCAAAAACCATGAAAAGGTTAGTGCTATGAAAATACATATATTTACATTTAAAATAGGTAGTTTGGTCATTATTGGTTGATAAATTTTGTTTCAGTGCTTAATGAAAAATGTTCAAAAACTACAAATTACACAACATACTATATAAATATATTTTTAAATATCTAGTTGTTCATTGTATATGTCTTGTGTCAATTTATTTTTTAGATATAATATTTGTTTAGAGAGAAGAATATATGTATTTCATTTTTAAGAAAGGGGAGTCTGTTTTTCAAATTAATTAAATATTTATGAGTGGGGCCAAGTGACTGGATGGACAAAATGTCTTTCAAAATATAAATGAAGCAATGTTTTCATCTCTTATTAACTCTGAAGAAGCCATTTGTTAATGGTGAAACCGCTTAGATTTTAAGAGCATTTGTATTCATTAAATAAGTGGAATTCTATGTCCGTTTTTATTTCCTTTGTGATTTCTTACTAGTTTTTACCCTTATTGGGTACAGTTTCGTTTATAGGTAGTTTGGTCATTATTGGTTCATAAATGTTGGTTCAGTGCTGATTAATTTATTAATGAAAATTGTTCAAAAAACTACACATTTAAAACATACATAACAACTGGTACTGCATTATACAAGGAATATAATTTAATACAATTGGGATGCAGCATCAAAGAACACATACATGTATACATGGTCCTAAAAATGTGTGCAAAGGGTCCATGGTTTGAAAACAGCCCAAAGGTAAACTTAATCCACCATGGTCCAGAAGCATTTTTTTTAATGTGGGTTTTAATGCCATTTCAATAAATATGAGTTTCAAGGGCAGAGAAGCTTACTGATCATGCCAAGTCTGTTTTCACTGTGAGACTCTATTGTTTTGTTTAGCAGATGTTGTCAGTGTTTGTGCTAGAAAATTTGAAATACAAGTTTTTAAATATCTCTATTCATTGTAGAAGTAAAGAAGAAAAGAACATGCACACTGACAGGTTTGAACAGTGTTTATGGTAACTGTGGAGACAGAGCCAAGTCATGAAACACTGGAATGGCTGGGAGAGGTCTGATCCTTTACCCTGGCCAGGGTCCCATTTGACCATGACTCAGCTCTGCTTGTTGTGGTGGGTATAACAAAAGTTAATAATGTGAGACAACCACTTGGAGTTAGTCTGCTTTAACACAGGTCATCATTTTTTTCTTATATTTTGTTCTGTCAGTATAGTAACTGAGTTATCTATGGACATTCAAGGTATGCAGAATCCTTTGTCCTTCATTTAGGTTCTGGAAAGAAGACAGGACGGTGGATAGACTGGCAAAAAAAAATAAGCCTGGATCCCACTTTAGGCATAAATGAAGGATTGGATCTCAAAAAAATGCTGTATTTATGGAAAATGAGATAAGGCTGATTCAACATGAAAGCATGCAACTGAGGTACTCTTCCAACAGAAGTCAGAGCAATTAGCAACACTGATTTCCATGTCAAAAATCTCAAGTCATGTTGATGAACTGGTTCAAATGGAGCAGGAGTTAGTTTTTCTAACACAAAATTAATATTCCAAGGACCTACCTGTTTTCTAGGAGGCTTAGTAAGCAACACTTTTTTCAAAAACATTTTCACATGAGATTGCATTGGAAGAAGGGGTATCCATGGGCAGACGTGCTGAAATATTTAACAAATGAACCTTGATGGAGGTGTAAGGAAGGCCAGCAGACAGTACCTCTCACAAATAATGTAGGGCAGAGAAACATTACCCCCGAGGGACTGCCGGATCCTGTCTTGGTACCAACAAGAAAATATCTGGTCTATATTAGATCACCGAGTGTTTAAAAAGCAAATGGTGATCAATCAACCCTATGTAAGCGAAAGCTTACAATTTTGAACTGTCAGAACAGCGATTGTTTTTCCTAGGGAAATAAATTGCTGTTCCAAAACACATACACACAACACAAGCACACCAAACAAACAGCAATCCACACACATACACCTAAAATCTTACACGTAACCCTACACTAAACTATACACACACACCACTAACTATCCACTTACCTTAACCCAAACCCTAACCCTAAGGTCCGTCACTATCGCACACTCACCTCACCTGCTCCCTAACTCACCTAACCCACCCTAACCCTCACATCCACACAATTGCACACATACCTAACCCGCACCCTAACCCTAACTCACCTAACCTGCCCTAACCCTCACTTCCACACAATCGCACATTTATCTATACCTGACCCGTACCTTTCCACCACAGCACTAAAAATACTGAAGCAACAGAAATGGACAACCAAATTCTTTCCCTAGGACAAAAATTCATTTTTCTGTTGCTTGGATATTTTCAGCTTTCGCTGAACAGGGTTCGATATTAGAGCATTTGAAGTTTTGGAACTTCGATGTTCTAATATAGACCCAAAATATCTTCCATTTTCTAATATATGATTTTCTACTAGCTATTTTTCTGCCTCCTTTAATACTTTCTGCATGCCCTCAGAAAAAGGTGCCTAAAAGGTAATAAGATTCATTCATCCAGGCAGTTAGTTGCAGCTATTTGGGGCTGGAATATATCAAACAACCCTTGTCCCGAATAAGCAGGTCCAGTCTGTGAGGAAGCTTGTGGTAACTGCCCCCTGGCCATTTTGAAGAGAAGGGAGAACCATAGTTGCCTGCGCCAGAAGGAAATAACCACAGTTATCACTGGAGAATCTTTCTTAATCTTCAGAATGAGCTGGATATTAGAGAAAATGGTAGAAAATTATACAGTAACATTCATGTGCAAGGAAATGAAAAAGCACATTATCTTCCAGGACTTCTTGCATGGAGTCCTGGAGCAGAATTTGGACAACTGGTTGTGAGTGGTTTCCAAAAGATCTGTTTGAGATATTCCCCACAGCTGGATCGATTCCTGGAAGACCCCAATACAATTTCCATTCATGACAGTCTGTCCTGGTCCTGCTCACCTTGTTAGCTACACATTCATACTCTGACAGAATTGTACGATGCCTGTAAAGTGAGATTGTACAGAAAGGCTAAATCCCTGGCCATCACGGCTAGTCTGCAAAGAGGGTAAGATCTGGTTCCCCTGTTTGACTATATATCATTGATTATATACCATTTCCAATTTATTCTGACTTGTGCTGCACTTGTATTTGATTAACTGAGCTGTTTTATTAACTTGTATTACATCTGCACTGTATTTTTTCACTGTTTTACTGCTAAATGGTTTAATTAACTGAGTGTGAACTGTTCTGCTGTTATATTTAAGTGTGTGTCTGTTCTCCTCTGTTAAATGACCTAAAGAGAGTTTAAATATCTGTAGCCTAGTCTGGTTACAGGTTTTGCTGTATCCAGATCTGTTTGCATGATTCCTGTGTTTCCTGCTACACCATCTTGTGTTGGCTGGGGCCTACCTGCACTTAGTGGAAGTAAGTGAACAGGTTGGAACTGGTCTGGCATAGGGTGTTTAGCTAGGAGTTCAGGTACGAGAGTTGATTGGTCAATTCCAGTGTTTCTATTTTACTTTAGTTTTTGTGGTACTTAAACCCCATGTTTGCATGGGTTTGTTCTTTGCACTGTTTTACCCCTTTATGAGATATCTCAGCTGCATTTTTTCCCTTACCAGCACCCCTGTGCAAGTCAGCCCCTCCCTTGCAGCTACTGTATTGACTTTATCTAACCGTACTCACACCTATAGGTACTCTCCTCAGATAGTACCCACTCTATCACTGTCCTCTCTTCCACAGATTCTGATAACCATGGATGAACAATTTCCTATGGTTTCTCCTGCTAGTCTGGTTGATATGGGCATCCTGAGACACTGTAGCAACTGCCTCATGTACACGGACAACCCTCTACTACTACCACCCAGGAACACAATATGTGAAAGATGCAGTTACATTAAGAACCTAAAATGCTTGATGTCTCAATCACAAGCCAGTACATCTGGCACTAAAAAGGTTGTCTGCTGAAACACCACAAACACCACACTGTGAACATCACCCACACCTGTACAACACACTCCCACATATGCGGAAGTTCTCAACAAAAACATACCTAAACAAAAGGGACCCCTGAGGCAAAACACACATGCACATCACAACCCACAGCACCAAACACATACATAGTACACATGCCTGTGTCTCACAGCCTCTAAGGCCCAGCCACCAACCCAACATACTAGTCACGGGAGACTCTATTGTAAGACACACAGATGTGCTCCTTACCAGGTTAGACAAGGGGAAAGTCATGGTAAGTTGCTTGTCAGGTGCTAGAATCCACCATATTGCACAAACACTCAAATCTCTCAACAACAGGTACTGTTATGACTTTGTTATAGTCCATGTTGGTTTGAATGACTTGAGATGTACCTCTCTGGATTATACAAAGAGAGACATGACTGAGCTCTTTGAATATGTGTCCCAGACAGGTATGTTCCTAGCTAACTTTAAGCAACATCGTACCGTCACCCAGAATGATGCCTCAGTACAAACAGAAAATGATTGACTTTAACAATTGGCTTAGTTTCTGGTGTCATTCCAAGGGGATCCAGTACCTGACAGCCTGGAAGGACATGACTGACAGACTACAATGCTTTGCCAGAGATGGCCTTCATCTATCTCTCCTGTGCTTCAGACTTCTGGCAAAGGCTCTTGTCTCCCCATAATGGCTTTTTTAGGCAAAGTCATGAGGACAAAATTACCAACGTGAAAAATTCTTCTAAATGAAATTTAAAGGTAATGCTGCTAAAAGCTAGGAGTCTTAACATGAAACTGCACTCACTGCAAGCATTTCTTGCCCTGGAAGATGCTGGCATTTGTGCAGTCACTGAAACCTGGTTTAAAGCTGTGGAGAGCACCCCAGCCTTACCAGGTTACTTGTCTTGTGATGTTTTCAGACTGCAAACAGAGAGTTGCAAAGCCAAAGGAGGTTGAGTTTCAATATTTATCAAAGACATACACACCTCCAGGCTGGTCAAACAGTATGACACACAGGAGACACTCCAGGTGCAGTTAACTGTTGACAAAACACATTCAAATCATAGCTAGCTACAGACCTCCAACCATGACTTAGGACACACACTCCACTTATCTGGACTTACTTGAATCTATCAAGATTTAACCCTCTATTCTGATCCTGGGCAACTTTAACTACCCAACCACAGAGTGGAAGACCTATTCTAGTTCAGACACGAACATCCAGAGATTCCTCAACTTCGTCAGTGCCAATGCATTGGATCAGCTGGTCAACACCCCCACAAGAGGTGAAAATATCCTGGACCTTGTACTAACCAACTCCTACAGTGTCATCCTCCTTGGTATGGTCCGACCATAAAGCAATCACTTTCAAAGTCACCCCTGCCCTTGCCAGGGTCAAACAAAAAAACTTTTCCAAAATCGACTACAACCTCCTGAGAGCAGGCAAAGCAGCTTCACAGCCACTGTCCATTCAGTTGGAACTAGCACTAATGTCCAAGCCTACACCAAAAACTATACAAGCACCTACATAGCTGCATGGACTCAGCAATACCTGACAGAACCAAATCATCTTCCTCAAGGAAGAGTAATCCTGTCTGGTGGACATCACTAAACAAACTCTATAATAAAAGGAAAAAAATGCTGTCCAGGACCAAGAAGGAGCTGATGCCAAATTAGAAGCAATCTCTCCTTTGATTGAACAAGCAAATATGGTCACTGGTGAAATTCTCTAGGGCTAACTTCTAGTCCAAATTGACCGCATCCACTAAGGACGATGGCAAGGCCTTCTTCACATACATCCACAATCTCAAAGGTAACATCCAAATCTGCTCTGAACTGGTTGCCAATAACACCACATACACAAACACCGTAGATATAGCTAATCTGCTAGCAGACAGGTTCAATGAAAACTTCACCACCCTGTCCCCCCCATCAGTAAACCAGGACATTCCCAGCACCTGCCCCCTCCCCTCATCACCAGGAAGCACGTCTTTAGTGCCCTCTCAAAGGTACAAAATGCAGCATCCATGGGACCAGACAACTTCCCTGGCTGTATCCTACATGAACTCAGGCAAGAGCTCTCAGCACCATTAGGCACCCTATTCAACCAAAGCCTGAGCACCAGCTTTATCCCAGCTGAATGGAGGACAGCCACTGTCATCCCTCTAGACAAAGGTGGAGCGTCCACCGACCTAGGCAATTATAGGCCCATCAGCCTAACTAGCCTGATCTGCAAAGCCATGGAATTCATTATCATGGACCTTATAAACAAGGAATTTGGCAACCTCCAAACTCATGACCCCACAGAGTTTGCTTTTGTCAGAGGGAGATCATGCCTGTTAAACTTGGTTGACTTCTTTGAAACAGTCACCAAAGCCATGGACAAGAGGAAGACGGTGCACACTGCCCACCTTGACCTACCCAAAGCCTTTGACACTATTCCTCATTCGGGTATAATAGATAAACTCTCCCAATTTGGGTATAATAGATAAACTCTCCCAGCTAAGCATCAACCTGTATGTTACCAGATGGGTAGCTAAGTGGCTCACCAATAGAACCCACTCAGTCAAAATAGGGGAAGCCAGCTCTAGTAATAGACCTGTAACAAGCAGCGTACCCCAAAAGGATCGGCCTTGGGAGTCATTACTGTTTGGGAAATACTTTTCTGAGGTGCAAGCCAAAACCAGTGGCCTGTGACTGACCAGGTTTGCAGATAACTGCAAGCTGGGTGGTGTCTTAAATTCCTCTAGTAATGTGAACATCCTCCAAGAGGGCCTTACCAAAACTAATGACTGGTGCCAGAAGCATGGCTTCAAACTGAATGCCAAGAAATGCATCATTATCCCCTTTGGGGAAAACAGCATCGGCACTAATTATCACATTAATAACAATGTACTAAGTACACAATCAGTCGTGATGGACTTGGGCACTCAGGTTGATAGCAACTTGACTTTTGACCATCACATTACATCCATTATACGGAAGGCTTTCTATATGGCCCACCTCATAAGTAAGGGTATTCCGTCCAGGAACAAGGAGGTCATAACATCCCTGTACTCCTCCCTTATCAGACCAATTAACGAGCACAATGCCCCTTCGGCATGTACCTTGCCAAGCACATGCAGCAGCTGGAAAGACCACAGAGGTTCCTGACCAGGAAAATCCAGAGTCTCAAACACCTATCCTATACAGATAGACTAAAAGCCCTGTCTCTCTACTCAGTCTCATACAGACTGCTCAGAGGTGACCTATGTCTGGCATACAAGGCCGTCTCAAACCCAGCCTTGATGGAGTTGCTTCATATCCATAAGTCAAACTCCACTCATGCAACCCTCATGCAAGGCCTTAACCTGACATATGACATTAATACAACTTGTTGGCGGGATAGATTTGTGTCCCCAAAACTCCCCCATATAAGGAATAGACTCCCTGTCCATGTCAAGCAGACTACCTCACCAGCGCTCTTTAACAGGAACCTGGATGACTGGATGGGAAACTGAAAATACACCGCGAGGATCCCATCTGTATCTCTGTTGAACAGTGTAAACAGGTGCTGACTTTGTGTGAACATGGGCGAAATTCTTGGCTAGGTCTGTAAGGGCCTCCGGGCCAGTAGCCTAGTATCATCCTACGAACTTATGAACCACATCACTTTGATGCTGTCTGTAAACACTTGTTGTGATGCTGAGAACCACAGATGACTGAGAGAGTTGAGAGCAGCTATTAGTGCAAATATAAAATTTATGTGTTTTAGTCTGTCTTTGCTGTTACAAAGACTCTGTTATTTTATCTCCACAGACACTGCTCTCCCACCAAATTCTGAGGCATCTGTTGTGACAGACTGTGATGGATGGGAAAATGTGAGACCTGGATTCTGATAAATTTGGTCTCTCCAGAAAAAAAAAATCCTTTTTCATAAACACCCCAAACTGGAATCTGGAATGTCATAGGATGTTGATGTTGGGACCACACAGATTTTAGGTACCACTGGATTTTTCTCATGTGGAGTCTTTCTAGAGGAATCATGAGAAAAGTTTATGACACCCAGAACTGTGAGAAATTCCCTAGATGAGACAACAGTCCAAGATGGAAAACTCAGGAAGAGATCTAGATACATACCTACGTGTTATTTGTTTGCCTGGAACTCTAGCCTGCGTAGAAGATTCCCTCACCCAAATGAGAGATTACTGATACTTTAGAAAAGACTCCGCAAAATAAGCAAGTCATCTGAATAAGGAAAATGTGAATACCTTCCAGTCTGCAGTTGCCTATCACAGGAGATTGACACTTTCTGAATATCTTTAGAGCAGTGGATAATACAGATCTGACAATGTGATCCAGGCATATCTGAAATCCAGTTCCAGAAACATCTGAAATCCAGGTCTATAGAAATATGATGATATACATATTTTAAAGGACAACTCAGCCCTCTCCTACAGTTTGTCAATCTTTAGGTTTCTTTTCTCCCTACAATATGGTTCCAGCATTGTGTAGGTACCAAAACTCTGCTTGTACTTTTCAAAGCTTTTATTTCCTTGCATTGGAGTCAAAGGAAGGGAAAGCATGCCTACTTTTTTTTTTTAAGCTCAACTTCTCATATACTTTGCAGAGGAATTTGTCTCTACCTGCATGACATATCATAGACAGTTAAATCTGTAGTTTACCCTCTCAGGTATTGTTGTCAATCTTAGATAGGCAATTAATCCTGCTAATGTCAGGAACACAGCAGCTGATATAAAAAAAAACAGAAAGCTGTGGAACTGTTTTCCACTGTTTTTATTGCGGAGAGGAAGATAACTTAACACTCCCCTTTCATAGCAAAATAAAGCAATAAGATCAGTCAGGGCTTTAAAGGCATTTCTCAACTCTTCTGCCAAATTTACATAAGCAGCAACACAGTAATGAAATGCTCAGCTTTAAATGTTGGTTATTTATAACAGTTTATATGTTAAGATAACTTAAATGTAGTATCAAAGATTTCTGTGACATTTAGAGAAGACTCAGAAAATATTTTTTTTGTAAAGTACCAAGACATTTACCATTTTCAAGCCCCTCCCAGGTCAGAACTGCAGAAAGAGAGACAGGTGGCAACCCCACAAACTAAGTGCACTGATACCGTTCATAGAATGGTCTTTTATGCTTTTTTCTGACATCCTCCTGGGGGGGTGTGCATATCTTGTACATGCAGACCCCATGGTAAGAGATTCCCACTGACTGTGAGTCAGTCCTTACATTGTTAGAAGGAAATGTGACCATTGATGGCAATCATAATATACTGGTGAATTTACTTTAACATATATCTACTATGTGCTTTTGCATTAAAAACATTAAGAAAGGAAATCAAAAGTACTTAATTGTGTTTAAATGTGCACCTACACACACACACACACACACACACACACACACACACACACACACACACACACACACACACACAGTCAGATGTGCATTTAAAATTTAAATGCAGGACTGCCTCCCACACATAATAGTCTACATACTACATGCATTTTTACACACACACACACACACACACACACACACACACACACACACACACACACGCATACACACATACACACACACATATCCGCGTGTGTGTGTGTTTATGTGTAGACACACGTATACAATTTCCATTTTGATTTGTTTTTGTTGAAAGGACATGAAGTACACAGACAGGGGTATAATCTAGTTCTTCGTTACACACACACTCGCACATGTTTTTGTACACATGTACTTTATACACAAACACACACACACACACACACACACGCATGCAATACATATATATATATATATATATATATATATATATATATATATATATATATACCTATCTATCTATATATATATATATATATATATATATATATACAATATGGGTGCATACAATTCATTATTTATAATAAACAACATAGCAGAGATAAGCATTATTAATGTATGCATTCTAGTAAATGTTGCTCAATGTTTTACTTGGTCAATGTCACACATTGGCTATGTGATGCATATGCAATCTTGATCAATGTCTTTATGTCAGTATTTTTTTCCCTTTGTATTGCTAAATTAATTTAATACTTATCTTTGCCAATGTAGCCCAAGTCATGGCTGAAAAGGGTCTTCTTACAGATGGGTTCGAGTCGGCCAACTACAAAGCTCGAGGTCTTCAGACAGCTCAAGGCCAAGTCCATATCCCATGATGCACCTGGAGTTACCTCAGATCTTGCTTGCTGCCTCTAATAATACCATATGACATTCTGTCACTTTTTAAGGTAAATACCATAGGAAAAACAAAGCAACCATGATAAAACATGAATCTCGGTCCTCAAAAAGCCTGGCGAGGGTAGGAGGGTGTGAAGTAAGAATGAAGGTGAGATGAACAACTCACATGTAACGTTATGGTGAGTACATAACTTTTTTATGTGAAGTTGTTCTATCTCGCTATTCATTCTTACAGATGAGTAGTGTCCCAAGCACCATCTTTCTCGGGTGGCTCATGGGAGTATGTTTCTCAGGACAGTAGAACCAAAGGAGGCCCTATCGACTTTGTAATGAGCGATAAAGGTATGAGGCTTTGACCAAGTGGCTGCTGCACAAATATTGTCTATTGGTAGCCTTACTGAAAAAGCAGAAGATGTAGACACAGCTCTGGTAGAATGAGCCTTAATTTTGTGTTGTAGAGGTAAATTAGCAGCTGAGTAAGTGAAAGTGATGCAATCAGATAACCATTTTGATAGAGTTGTTTCTGCCACAGGCATACCTTTTCTACAATCTGAAAAGGAAAAAAAAAAGTTGTTCGGATCTTCTGAATTCTTTGGTTCTATCTAGGTAAAATCTGAGCTGTCTGTGAACATTAAGTTTGTGCAGCATATACTCCAAATTGTTAATGTGTTTAGGGAAAAACACTGGTAAATCTATAATTTGGTTAAGGTTAGCTTCAGTACAAACTTTAGGTAAGAATGAAGGATTTGTTTGCAGGGAAACTCTGTCAGCATGAAAAACCAAATATGGAGGTTTTATGGAAAAGGCTTATAGTTCTGAGACTCTTCGAGCAGACGTTATGGCTACTAAAAAGATAGTCTTCCAAGACAAAAATTTTTCAAATCGCATGAAGAAGCTGGCTCAAAAGGTGGGAGAATAATGCGTAAGAGCATAAAATTTAGGTTCCAAGGGTATAATGGGATTTAACTAGTGGTCTAAGGTGGAAAGTCCATTTGAGAAAGGCTTTTGGATAGCTTGTGTGACATTATGTTAAAGACTTCAGTACCAAGATGAAAATTAGAGATGGAGGCAAGCTGCACATGAATTGTAGCTGCCGCCTCTCCTTTGTTGAAAAGCATAGTCAAAAATTCTAATTATGAGGAAATATTGGCTTGGTAAGGGTCAATGTTGTTCTGAGAAGCCCATATGGAAAATCTCTTCCATTTGCAGAATACAACTTCCTAGTAGAGGATTTATGAAAAGGTATTAAGATATGTTGCATTTCGTTTGAGAGGTTATGGAACCTGGCTATGTTGGGTACTGGAGCAGCCAAGCTGTCAGTTTTAGGGACTGAAGGGAGGTATGAAGAGCCCCCCCGCTGAATGCATTAGAAGGTCTGGACTGGGTCCAGAATCCAAGGATCTTCCAACGGATGAGGTCGAAGGAAGGGGAACCAAATCTGACAAGGCCAATGAGGTGCTATTAGAATGATGGTCCTTCCCAGGGCTTTGGTTTGCTGTAATACTTTGGGTATCAGGGGAATGGGTGGGAATGCATAAAGGAGACCAAGAGGCCAATCGTGTACTAGTGCATCCCTTGGGGAATCTCCCAGAGGGGGAATCAGGGCAAAGTAGCTTCTGCATTGTGTGTTCATGTGGGATGCAAAAGGATCGCAGTCAGGCTGGCCCCATTTGTGGAATATTCTTTCCACTATTTCTTTTTTGAGGGACAAAATTAAGATATCAAATAGGGGGCAGCAACACAATAAGGTTAGAAGGAAGGTGAATTTATGCCTAATATATGGCAGTAATAATAAGCAAGTTAATGAAGTAATTAGGAGGAATTGGAGGATTTTAAAAACCGATGATGGGTTGAGAGATATAGTGGGTGATGAACCAAGGTTCATATATAAGAGGAAACAAAATATAAAGCAAATGCTTTGTGATAGAGATCCCTTTAGACAAGATGGTAGATTAACACCCCTTAGTAATAGGAAAGGAACGTTTCCCTGCCTGAATTGTAAAGCTTGTACGTCTATAAGTAAAGAGCAGATTTTTGTTCATCCGGTACCACTCAAAGTATATAGTCCGAACCATATAGTTAACTGTAATACTGAGAATATAATATACTTAGCTAGATGTCAAAGCTGTATATCTTTCTATATGGGAAGACTAACTGTAAATTCAAGGACAGGATTTTCAAACACCTTGCAGATATTAGGTTAAAAAGGGAACATAATGCCTTGTTTCAACACATTAAGGGAAATGAGGGGCATTCCTTTTCCTTTCAAGTTTTGCAGATAATTAAAATTAATCCAAAAGGGGGGATGTTAAAAATCTTACAGAATTTTATGAGGTAAAATGGATTATAGGACTAGGGGCAGATAGATCCCCTGGTCTAAATGGCATGGTAACTTTAAAGCCCATTTGAAATAGGTGCAGACCTTATTTTTAAACAATTAATTGTTTTTAGAATTTGATTGGTTAGCTATATGTATTTAATGTGGTTAGAATTGTTATGGATTTGTCTGATGAAGGGATTCTTTCCTGAAAGTGCTAACCTGTTGTGTGCAATAAAAGTTTTATTTTTCAGCCTGGTGGTCCATATTGCTATCTTTTTGCTTGGTTTAACACCTGCTTTAGTGGATCTTTAGCTTCTGGTTGGTCTAATATATCTTCATAGATATCTGCAAATGAGATATCTTCAGAGGGGGACTGTGGGGACCCTTCTGATTCATCCAAGTCGGTGTCAGATGTGATAGACTCCTGCGGGGAGCCTAGATGCTTCCTCTTGCAAATTCTCTTCCTGGGAACCTCATCAGTGGGAGCTTCTGGTGAGGTCTCAGAAGAGCAGGGACCACCCAGTGGGGCTTCCTGAGGCTCAGGGTCTCTACGCTTCAAAGAGATCTGTGAGGCAGAAGTAGACACAGGTGCTTTTAGGGGACAGGTAGTCAGTGGATATCCTGGGGGACATTACTCTCCTCATGGCTTCAAAAGAACCTCTGCTCCAGTGGGAAGGAACCCCTGGATGCAAAGGAACAGATGACTCCCTCAGCACCAGAACAGTAGGCTCCAGTCCAGAGGTAGGAGTCGAACTCATCCAAGCTGAGGCCCCAAGAAGTAAAGTCAGAACCGAAAGATCGGTGCGACTATCCTCCCCAGACCTGACTGGTGAGTGACGGCTCCTAAACTCCTCGATGGGCTCCAAGGAGGTCCAAGTAATCAGAACCGATGGCACTGGAGCAGGTGTCGATTCCAAAGGCTCCACAATCATCAGCTCCAACTTCGCCAGCTCCGAAGGACTGGTATGGCTCGTAGGAGGAAAAGAAGAAGCTGGAGGAACAGTTTTTGGTTCCGAAACCACTTGGATCAGAACTGATAAAAGTTTTGCAAATACCAGTGCCTGTAACAGCTTCTGCATCACACTATCCTTATCCAAATCAAATAGGCTTAATGAGGACTGAGAAGAGTGGATCGAGGGTGCCACTGATTGTAAGATAGGTGACTTAAGTACTTTGGAGACCGGTTCCAGGACTGGGGACCGGTTCCAAAAACTTAAAATGCTAAGCTTTGAAGGCTGTGGAGTTGACGTCGATGTCTTTTTAGATGTTGTCGGATCTGAAACTCTATGCTCCGATGAAGAAGACTTAGAGGACTTAGAAGATTTCAGTGATTTGCCACCTTTATCATAGTTGCCCAAAGCTTCCTGAAAAGATGATTTTACAAGTCCTCTGTCAATCAGCTTCCTTTTTCTTTCATGCAGGACCCTGCTACTAAAAGAATGGCAGATGGAAGAACTCTCTTGTAAGTGCAGGGCACCCAAACAGTAAATACAATTGACGTGACTTTCAGTCACAGACATTTCTGTTCACACTTTGGACATTTTTTAAAACCAGACTTGAGTGTTTTTTCTTTCTCCTGATCAGCCATAATAAGCAAATTTTTAAATGCACACAAGAAACTAGTATTAATAAAAATATTAAAGTCACACACACAAGTGTTCAACAAGTCCAAACAATGCACAAGTATTTTAAGATATAAGCAGCTCTTAAAACAACTGCCTCTATGACACTAAATAGAATCTATTAACTGTAACAACACACTCTTATAAGCTATAAACTACTAAATACCTACTAAACACACCCTAATCTACTAAACACTGTTATCAATACAGCCCTTAAAAAAACAAATGAGCTCTATAATACTAAACAGAATCTAACTGTTAAAGTTGTAGAAACACACTCTAATAAGCAATAAATGTCTGCTAAATCACAATTCTAAACTACTAACACTCTGCTAAGGCACACCAAAGAGAACAGAAGGGAGATAATAAAGATAAATGTTTCTATACTGGCCCGAACTGTGAAGAAATCTCCGATCTGTTGCAGCAGCAAACTAGATCTGAAGTAAATCAAGGTGCATCATGGTATAGGGACTTAGCCTCTGAAGACCTTGAGCTTTGTAGTTGGCCGACTCAGAGCCGAGGATTGGCTCAAAACCCATCTGTAAGAATGAACGGCGAGATAGAACAACTTCACATACATCATTATGTTGTCACCAAAAAAAAATATTTATTCTGGAAATAGTTTTAAAGAAAGAGAAATAATGCTTCAAAAGGACTGGCACACTCCAGATTCTCCCCAGAATCTGAATCAGAAACCTGAAGAGACAAAATAAAAATCTGTCCCTTCATGATCACTTTGTCATTCAAAAACTTGAACCTCTTCAGAAAATGAAGAATCTCTTTTCTTTTTACTAGAAACAGCTAAATTGTAAGGGTCAAGAGCCCGAACTAAACCATGAGTTAAGCCCAATAAATCACTCCTGCCCAAAGTGACTGAGACTTGAGAAGGTATCTGTCTAAATTTTTGATTATTTTTGACAGGAATTTCTAAAAAAGCAGACCCATTTTTGCCAGGAAACAAAACTTCTTAGGAAAGCATGGTGGTCTGGTTAGCAAACTGAAATTCCCTGCCCCTTCTCCCACAACTGATAAAAATGATTCTCCCTTGTCCTCCAAGGGTACTCCAACAGCCACAGAGAGTGTGCCTATCCCCCGATCCATGGTGGTTCTGTGGACAACACCAGAGGGGGCCAAGGAAAAAGATGAGTTGTCTGATGAACTAGAAATGGCCACAGCAGCATCACCCATGTGTTGCTGAGGCTCTTTAGCAGCCTCCTGTAGTAGCAAAGGCTATTTATTAATTTTCTTCTTATTGTGACTGGGAGAAGGAAGAACTGAGGAACCAGTAGGCTATTCCATGGTTAAGCCAAACTAATACCAGATTCCTGGGGAAACCTGGCAGCAGGAGTCAGTTAAATAGGTAAGTAGTGAAAAAAAAAACTTATTCCACAAAAAGCAGTGAAAAAACACTTTAAACACTTATCCCAGCCCACAAAAGTAAATATTGATTTAAACAACTTTTTTTCCAAAGAAGTAAAAAGTAATGCTCCAAGTTAATAAAAGATATGTAACAGTCAATAAAATCACTTTTTCCCTAATTTAAAATGTATATTTTCAAAGAAAACATTCAGTTTCTTTCATAAAAAGTAAATGTGTAAGTTTCTTTTTTCCACCCAAAGGAAAATTATCTACCCAGCAATGAAAAGCATTAGCTGACCATCAATCCATGAAAGCCTCTAAGAGAAGTGCTTTTTAGTGGTAGGAAAGTTCTGAAGGGCTTTTTTTTAGTCAGCTCAGCTCAAGCTGACTAATGGTTTTGGTCAGTGGAATATGCAACTGAAGCTTTAGAAGCAGGTCGGCTGTTGTTAGGCAGGATACGACGCAGATAGCTAAGGTTACTGCAGCAATGATCATAATGATGAACATCTGCAGGAAGCCTGATCAACAGCTTATAGGTCAAGGGCTTTGACTGATGCTCAGATGCACTATGCCTAAACAGAGAGAAACATGCTGACCATATTTTTCTGTTGTCAAAAGTTCCATGATTGCATCCATGATAAGTTTACATAGATGAGTTAGAAGACAAGACACTGCAGACAATTTTCAAAAATGTCACAGAGACTTCAAAAATTATCGTTGAACATGCAGAGGTACAACCTACAAATTCAGTATAAAATACATAAATGATGCATATAACTAACATACGTATGTGTAATGTAAATAAGACTTGTTACAGTAAGATTCAGAAATTCTGAGTTACTTCATAACTGCTTTTCAACTAAGAAGCCAGAAAAGCTAAGATTCTGTACAGCAGTGCACTGAGAAATGCAGTTGTTATGAAATATTGTTATAAATGGCTGACTAGACTGTAGATCAGTGTGTATATTGAACCTAGTCAGCCACTGTAGCTTGACAGCACATGCATATATGTTACTCAGCATGTGCGAAATCACTGCCATTTTGTGTAGTTAGTGTGAGTGTAAGTTTGAATGGAGATGCACGCGTGTGTTAGAAGTAACAAGTCAGTCAGTAAGCATATAAAGTAGGAAGTACATGTACAAGTTACAGCTCCTGATGTGTGTCTGTATAAAAAAACGACAAATACATATCTAGCCTGTGTCCCATTTGAATACACAAGACATGCAACATAGACAACCCCAACTTTTCGTGTACTTAACTGTATAGTTACACTACATACACTCTAACTCAAAACTTGTACCTTCCATTTCACTGCTATGTCACTTATAGCTTCAAGGATTTTTTTATTTGAAATTTAGTTCATACATATTTGCCAATCTGTTTTCCCTGTATAGCTTCTGTAGCTACAGATCTAAAAGACTGCCTATTGTTAAGGAAGTACACATCACTTGAAATTGCAGAGGCTTCACAAGGACATTTGATATTTGAATGTTTAAAACAAAAACAGCAGAAAAAAAAACTCCAGTCTTATTCGCACAAGGAAATGTTTTTGCAATATATATTATAAAATGAATTGCCGAAAAGACAAAGAAAATTGTTATGACAGCAGATGCTCACCAAGGCTAGCTAGTTTTAAACTATTCATTTAAGTAAGAGCTTCAATAAAAGAGTAAATATTTGGCTTTTCAAAGTGTCTGAATACTGCAGTGCAAAGTACAGCTGTGTAAATCTAACTTATCTGTAACAGTATATGTTTATAGAACACACTGCTTTACTGGTATATTGATAATAGTGCCCTGCTACCCTATGTTTGGCACTCTACCAAAGCTCACAGCTCCTCCTTCTGCCTTTCTTTGGGTGTGATGGACCAATCATCTGAAAGTAGAGCAACTGCCTTTCAGACCCACAGACAGGACGTCTTCAGTTTTCTAGGGTTCAGAAGGAAGACAAAGTGAAAATACAAGCTTGCAAACACCCACTGTTCCAATTTACCAAAAAAAAAAAAAAAAAAACACAACAAAAAAGGCCCCTGAGTATAACTCAGTGGCAACTCCAACACCAAACTATGTGAATCCACAAATGGGGGATGGTGGGTGGGTACAGCCAGTAAGGCAGTGTGTTCTATTAACATGTATTACAGGTAAGTAGCACTTATGCAATTTTACTATGTTCAACAAACAAATTGCCTTACTGGCTTATGGGTAAATTCCCAAAGCTTACTTAACTTGGGAGGAAGAAGGATTAGAGTCCAGGAGTCCCTGGAAAATAGTCCTAGCGAAGCCTGCTCTGGATTTATAAAAGGCATCCAACCTGTAGTGCTTTGTAAAGGTATAGCCGAGGACAAAGTTGCTGCCTCTAAAGTATTTCCAGAGTTCACTCCTTTCCAATTAGCCACTGACGAAAAAAAGGCCCTGGTGGAATGCACCCCTTACCTTGCCTGAATTCACCTTGCCATGGTGGGTGTAACAAAAGAACAATACTAGAAAACAATGGCTGCAATATTTGCTTAGAGACAGGTTGACCCTTCTTTGGACCCGTGTAGGAAATAAAAAGCAATTCAGCTTTACTGAAGGGTTTCATTCTGTCATGGTAGTACCTGACCTGCCAATGCACATCCAAGATATGAAGTATCCTCTCTCCCTTCTTCTTAGGTTCTGGGGCAGGGAGGTTAATTGACTGATTGATGATGAATTCTGAGACAACTTTCAGCATGAAACAGGGTTAGTGATCAATACAACTCTATCCCTGTGGAAAATCGGGTAAGGTTGTCCCACCATGACAGCTTGCAGCTCAGAGACTCACCTTGCAGATATCAGAGTAATAAGCAAAATAGATTTCCAGTGGCGGCTGGTGACTTCAAATCAATGTGGGGCCACAGGAGACAGCTGAGTGGGTGGGGTCAAT
>NC_056743.1:1266492573-1266587573 GCF_019279795.1 Protopterus annectens
GAAATTTACCCCTTGCCCACATTAGCTTGACAAGCCTTATCTGCAAAGCCATGGAGAGGATCATAATGGAACTCATAAATAAAGACATAGGGAACTTGCAGACTTTGGATCCAACCCAGTTTGGCTTTGTCAAAGGCAGATCCTGCCTCTTAAACTTGATTGACTTTTTCGAGACAGTCACCAAGGCCATTGATGAGGAAGGCAGTCCATACAGCCTACCTCGACCTGGCAAGGCCTTTGACACAATACCCCACTCAGGTATAATCGAAAAACTCATCAGCTTGAATGTAAACCCATACATCACAAGATGGGTTGCAAACTGGCTAAGCGACAGAACCCACAGGGTCAGAGTTGCTGGAGCCATGTCAGACTCAAAGCCTGTCACAAGTGGTGTCCCACAGGGCTCAGTCCTGGGTCCACTCTTGTTCGGCATCTACTTTTCTGAAGTACAAGCAAACACAGGAGGGTTATGGCTGACAAAGTTTGCAGATGACTGCAAACTGAAGCCATAGTCGAAAACACATCTGACACAGATATCCTCCAGAAGGGCCTCACAGAAGCGGATAACTGGTGCCAGAGCCATGGCCTGAAGTTAAGCGCCAAAAATGCATAGTCATACCCTTCGGGAAAAACAAGGTTACCCCTAGCTACCATATAGGTGACAATCCACTGAGCACAGAAAAAGTCATCAGGGATCTGGGGACCCAAGTTGACAGTAGTCTTCGTTTGACACTCATGTTGCTAAAGTAGTTAGGAAAACCTTCTATATCGCCCACCTGATCATGAAGGGATTCACATCTAGATCAAGGGAGGTCATCGTCCCCTGTACTCATCAGTCATTAGACCTATGATTGAGTACAATGGCCCGTTCGGAATGTATCTGACCAGACACCTGATGCAGCTTGAAAGGCCCCAAAAGTTCCTCACCAAAAGGATAAAGGGTCTCAAAAATATGTCTTATGCTGCCCGACTGAAAGAACTCCAGCTTTATTCAGTCTCATACCGCTTGCTCAGAGGTGACCTGTGCCTGACATATAAGGCCATGTCAAACCCAGATTTGATGAATATGCTTCACCTCAAAAATCTAGATCCCTCAGAACCACAAGGCGGAGACTTAAACCTTGACACGGTTATAAATAGAACGTGCTGGAGGGACAGATTCATCACCCAGAGACTCCCTATGCTGTGGAACAAAATCCCGGTACATGTGAGGCAGAGCACCTCGCTGGCCTTGTTCAAGAGGAATCTTGACCAATGGATGGGAGATCGCAGATATACCCCAGGGATTACTTCAGTGTCACTGCTTGACAGAGGCACAGAAAAATGATAGGCATAGTTTTTATTCAAACTAAAGGGGTGGCGAAAGCCACATAACTATGGGCTAGGCTTATAAATGCCCTTGGGCAGATAGCCTAGTATGAACCTATGAACCTATGAATCAGTAAAGCATTGCTACTTAAACATAGAGCAACAGGCACTTTCTGAAGAATAATAAGCATAAATCAACAGTATAAAAATATGACAGAAACCAGAACATTCTGCAAAATCAAGGACAGATGAAAAGCCACTGTAGTACTTGTGTCTACCTTGGATGGGGGGATACTGTGCACATTTTCACTGCATAACTGCTCCTTGCCTTGCTTGGACACATCCAGAATCACTACATGGGGGAGTGGGGTGCAACAAGTATGTCACAATTTAAAATGTCTCTGGCTGACTGTGATGGCCCTGACACATTTGTCATACCTCTCAACCTCAGAGCAAGAAATCTGGACAAAGGCATACATAGAAGTGGGACAAAGGCCCAAAAATAAGTAAAATTTTTAAACATTGCTCTTATAAACTTAGAACGATAATAGAATAGCAGGTCTTGCATTAGTATGAATTTTCTGAAGGGTATGAAATCTGAAACTCAAATGTCTGTCATTATTTTCTAACTTCACTCTTTAATGTTTTTCCACTAATTTGCCAAAAAACACAATTTTATGAATAATGGACCAAAAATGTGATGCAAAAATATAAAATAGCCACACAATACAGCTGGGAATCTGTCAAAGAAGGGACACATTTTTAATATTAGTAGTGCTAACTTGAGCAGCTGACAAAATAAAAGAATCTACATGCATTTCTGAAATAAAAGTAATCTATAACTCTGATTATTACAGTTATTTCTTAATTGTAAACCCTCCACGTTTTCTTCCAAAATTGCTATTTTGCGGAGGGATTATTAGGGAAAGAGCAACATTTTGAGCCAAAATCGGGGACACTTTGGAGGTTTGGCTATGCCTAATTCTATAAAGCAATTTATTTGCATGTACCTCACAACCTATTTATTTTTATTTATTTATTGACATTTGTTAACCAGGTTTGTCCAACTGGGCTTGTGGCCCATTTTCAGTGGAGACCCGAGGAGAAAAGCTCCAGTAATACATTTTAAAACAAGTACAATTTTAAACAATATCGATATAGTAGCAGTTATAGCAAAACGATTGACATATATGTTGGGTTACATGCATAAAGTTAAAGTTGAATTAAAAAGAAGCTAAGTAACAATTTTACATTGATATGGTTCAATAGGTCAACAATAAACATTTTTTGTTTGTATAAAATTGTCCAAATGCATAGTAGACACATTGGAGAGAGAGGTGTAATGAGGTACTAAGTATGGTCCTTTTGAGGGTACATAAAGGGAAGGAAGACTAGGTAGGGTTATGGCAAGGGCAGGTTCTGGAAACCTGTTAATGCAATAAATCTGGACAAGGCCAAATATATCGGGGGAACATAAACAGTACTAAAATTGTATAAATTGAGACAGTTGATAGAATAACAGGTCTTACTTTAGCATGCATTTTTCTGAATGTTATGAAGTCCGAAACTCAGTGTCTGTCATTATTAAGTGACTTAATTCCTAAATGATTTGCCAGAAAACCACAAATTTTATGAGGAACAAACCAAAAATAAGAAGCAAAAATCTATTCATTCTGTGAAAATCTGGACAGCTGGGAGGTATAGTTCAGCCAGGGCTGTCTTTGAGTTTGCCGCACTTCCCCCTCACAAAATCATGGTCGAATGGAGCCTCCCCCCTGCAGCCATTCCAATGAACCATTGCTTGGCTATTTCACCCCATTTACCATAAACACTAATGTGCATACTGCTTTACTTCTATGATGATTTGGACTTCATTTGAAAGTTTTATTTTGCATTTTACAGCACAAACACTGACAACTGCTAAACAAAGCAAACAAAAAACAGACTTAGCATTAAAATTTCTTTGCCCTTGAAACTCACATTCACTGAAACAGCATTGAAACCCATATTCAAAGAAAATACATTTTGCCAGTGACAGATAAAGATTAACTCTGGGCTGTTTTCAAATCATAGGCTCCTTTCACATGAAACATACATGTGCTCTTTGATACACCTCCCTGATTGTACTAAATTATAAGGGCATTTTAAATTTATTGTTTTGAACATTTTTCCAGTAAACAATGAAACAAAACGCATGCACCAATAATGACAAAACTGCCCACTTCAGAACATTTTTCCAGTAAACAATGAAACAAAATGCATGTACCAATAATGACAAAATTGTCCAGTTCAGAACATTTCCATCATAAAAGTCTACTCAAACTTCTACAGTCCACCATTATCAGTAAATGTGCACAATCTCCGAAGTAAAAGTCATCTAAATAATTTCACATTAAAGAGATCTGTAACTAATGAAGAGGTTGCTGCTAGCAAACAGCTTTATATTTCATTGTTTCACTGTTTCATCTACAAATAAAGTGCCCATTGCCCTTGAGGAATAAATTGCCTATGTTGCATTAAAAAAATGATAAGCCAGTAATATTGCAATAGGCAATGGATAGCAAACTGATAACAGGTTCATAGTTACTAGGTATCTTCGCCAAAAAGGGCTGCAGCATCCACCCCCTTTACAACACAGTACAGTATCAACAATGCAGCTACCTACTGTGGGAGTAGAACCCACAACCTTCTGCATCAAAACCAAATACTCTAGCTGTTGTGCTATTAACAATGCAAGCAGACTCAGCATAAGCAACACTAAACTTTTGTTCCCCTGCAGCTTTCAGTTTCTTTTAAAATCTACTTGACACTCAGCTGTATCGCTGAACTTTGCAGCACAAAAAAAAAAAAAATCTGCAAAAAGCCAAAATTTATTGGGGGGGGGACAAAAGCCCAAATATATGTCTGGCTCTGTAGCTCAGGGGTTAGAGCACTGGTTTTGCAAACCAGGGGTCATGAGTTCAAATCTCATTAGGGCCTGTGGCTTCTTTACCTTTCCTGTAACTAGTGTAGTCCAGATGCAGATTTGCTGTATCCAGGACTGTATGCAAGCTTCTGAACCCCCCCCCCACCCAGCCTTTCTGTGTTGGAGGGAAGCCTTCTAGCTTGGCAGTGGGAGTGGTAAGCACTAGGCAACCTGTCTACCTCATAAGGAGTGGTTCTGGCCCAGAAATTGTAGTTATTGGCCGTCTGGGCAATCTTTTCCATCTCTCTCAACTTTCTGATTTGAAAGCCGCATTTGCACTTGTTTCTTTCTTGTAACTAGTCTAGTGCAGATGCAGATTCTTAGTTTTAGCACTTGAATTTGCTTATTCGGGCTCAGCACTTGCTCAGAACTTGTTGTAAGCACTAAATAAGCTACTAATTGCTATAGCACTAAACCTTCCTCATTACCTAGAGGAAAACAGTTTTTGCACTTACCTTACTCACTTGCTTAGAGAAAAACATCTTGTACTCACTTTCCTCACTTATCTATAGGAAAATAGTTTTTTATTCAGGCATGTCTAAGGGTCAGCTCCTAGTGTTCTCTCCTGTCTATCTGATGAACCCTGGCATCTTGGGGCAATGCAGAAATGGCCTCATGTACACAGACAGCCTTCTCCTCCTACCACCCAACACTGCAACCTGTGAGAGATGCACTTATCTAGCCAAACTGGAGGTAATGCTCTCTCCAACCAAGACTGAACTTTACATTCAAGAGGAGAAGGTAAACACTTGCACCACACCACACTTTTCACTTAGTCTCACTAAATCTACACCACCAAAATACAAACATAGAAACACAAAAACATTCACAGAGGCTCTCGGTAATAATCTGCCCAAGCAACAGAGACCTCCAAAGCAGAAATGCAAGCAACTTCCACCCCCCAACACAACCTAAATGACACATAGCCCACAGACTCAGTGTGCTACTCAACCACATCCAATAAGGCAAAACAATGTATCAAACACACTAGTCATAGGTAAGTCAGGCACACTGATGTCCCACTCACCAGGCTAAACAAGGACAAGGTTACTGTCAGCTGCCTGTCGGGTGAGAGGATCTGCCACATAACCCATGCACTCAGGTCTCTCCACAACAAGTACAAATATGACTCTGTCATTGTCCATGTTGGTGTGAACGACCTGAGATGTACCTCCCTGGACTACATGAAAAGAGACATTGAAT
Organism: Protopterus annectens; assembly: GCF_019279795.1. NCBI lineage: Eukaryota > Metazoa > Chordata > Ceratodontiformes > Protopteridae > Protopterus > Protopterus annectens. The sequence goes on from NC_056743.1 coordinate 1,266,498,050, forward strand.
AGCTCTCTGATCTTGTAGCCCAGGCAGGAATGACCCTAGCCCTGAGTAGCATTCTGCCATCATCCAGAATGATGGTGCAGTACAAAGACAAAATGATTGACTCCAACAATTGGCTAAGCTACTGGTGTCATTCTAAGGGGATCCAGTATTTGTCTGCTTGGGATGACATGGTAGACAGACCACGATGCTTTGCCAGAGATGGCCTGCACCTGTCGCCCCTGGGATTCCGGATACTGGCTAAGGCTCTTGCCGCCCCTATAGTACTTTTTTAGGCAATGTTCAAATGACAAATTCACCACCGTAACAGGAACAGGCAAGCAAAAACTGAGGGTAATGCTACTCAATGCTAGAAGTCTAAATCTCAAAATGCACTCACTCGAGGCACTCTTTAAAATGGAGAACATCATTATCTGCGCAGTGACTGAGACCTGGTTCAAGGCTCCAGACAGCACCCCTGCACTACCAGGCTATAACCCATACCACACTTTTCGGCCATGTAACCTGGATCGGAACATCAAAGGTGGTGGTGTGTCCATATTCATTAAGGATATCCACACCTCCAGGCTAGTTGCTCAGCATAATGCATCCGAGGTTATCCAGGTGAAACTAACTATGGGCAAAACTGCAATCCAAATTGTAGCTTGCTACAGATCCCCCACCATGCCCCAGGATTCCCACTCCTCATTTCTTAATACACTGGAAAATATTAGGGTTCAACCAAACACCCTAATAATAGGCAATTTCAACTACCCCACCATTAACTGGGAAAATTACTCGTGTACCAACTCTTGTGCTCAACATTTGCTGGAATTCATAAATTCCAATGCCATGGATCAACTTATCCACACCCCCACCAGGGGCAGCAATATCCTAGACCTGGTTATTACCAACATGGGCAACCAGTGCTCCACACCAGAGGTCAAGTCCTCGTTGGTCAGATCCGACCACAAGCTAATCACCCTAGACATCCACATCCCTCACCCACCCCCCATTAGGGAAACCACAGTAAAAAATTTCTCCAAAGCCAACTTCATGCTTCTTAAGACAGAAGTGGCAAACTTCACGACACCCATGCTGACGGGACAATAGAGGTATGACTGCTGAATCCTACACAAATGCACTTTATAAGCACTTATATGAGTGCAAGGATTGTGCAATCCCTAACAGAACCAAGATGCTATCCTCCAAAAAAAGGAAGCCAATCTGGTGGTCCCCTGCCATAAACAAACTGTACAACAGAAGGACGAAATTATTGCAAAAGAGAGTAAAATCCCATGAGTGGAGGAGCTCCCTGATCAGCCTCAGTAAGAAGTTGAGATCCTTTATAAGATCCTCCAAAGCTAGCTATGAAAACAAAATCGGCACTGATTCTAAGGACAACCACAAATCATTCTAAAGCTATGTCAAGAATCTCAATGGCAACACTCAGATCTGCTCTGAGTTACAGCACAATGGCACTAAATATACAGAACCAACTGATATTGCCAACATCCTGGCAGATAGGTTCAGTGCTAACTTTACCCCCCCTGTCATCCCCTAAAGGGCCCCTCTCTATACCAGAAGAATGCAAAGTTCCTGTAATCACGACTGCACAGGTAAAAAACACACTATCCAAAGCCAAGAACACCGCATTCATGGGACCTGATGACATCCCAGGCTGTGTTCTACATGAACTACAGAACAAACTGGCACCCCACCTAAGTACCATGTTCCATCATAGCCTCACCTCAGGCTATGTGCCCACTGAATGGCGCACAGCGACAGTTATCCCACTCCACAAAGGGGGAGCCACCACAGACCACGGAAACTACCACCCCATTAGCCAAATGAGCCTGGTCTGCAAGGCTATGGAACGTATCATCATGGAACTTATAAACAATGACATTGGTAATCTCCAAACTCAGGACCCCACCCAGTTCGGGTTTGTAAAAGGCAGATCATGTCTCCCAAACCTGATAGACTTCTTTGAAGCAGTCACCAAAGCCGTAGATGAGGGTAAGGTGGTTCACACAGCCTATCTAGATCTCGCCAAGGCTTTCGACACCATCCACCACTCTGGAATTATAGATAAACTCACTAAACTAGGTATAAATCCATATGCCAAAAGATGGGTTGCCAACTGGCTCACTGACAAAGCCCACACTGTGAAAGTAGCAGACTCCAAATTAAACTTCAGACCAGTGACAAGTGGAGTACCACAGGGTTCAGTCCAGGGTCCTCTCCTGTTTGGTATCTACTTCTCTGAAGTACAAGCCAACACAGAAGGTCTTTGGCTAATGAAGTTCACAGATGACTGCAAACTAGGAGCCATAATCAAAACTCCAAAAGATGTGGACATCCTACAAAAGGGTCTTGCTGAGACAGATGCCTGGTGTCAAAGCCATGGCCTCAAGCTCAATGCCAAAAAGTGCATTGTCATCCCTTTTGGTAAAAACTCAGTACCCATGAACTATCACATAGGTGGTAGTCTACTTAACACTGAAAGTGTGATAAGAGACCTTGGGACACAGGTGGACAGTAGTCTCTCCTTTGATAATCACATTGCCACAGTAGTCAGGAAATCCTTCTATGTGGCACTCCTCATAACAAAAGGTTTCTCATCCAGGAAAAAAGAGGTCATTGTTCCCCTCTACTCGTAACTCATTCGACCCATTATAGAGTACAATGCCTCTTTTGGTATGTACCTCACAAGACATCTACAACAACTGGAAAGGCCACAGAAATACCTCACAAAGAGGATTACCGGCCTCAAAGAGATGCCCTATGCAGACTGTCTCAAATAACTGCAGCTTTACTCCGTTGCATTTCACCTACTCAGAGACGATCTCTGCCTAACACACAAAGCTATGTCAAACCCGGAGCTTTTAGACATGCTCCACTTAAAGAAATCCCAATCCCTACGAGCTACACGATCTAGGGACCTAAACCTCATCACCACAATAAACAGAACATGCTGGAGGGATAGATTCCTGTCCCAGAGACTTCCCATACTCTGGAACAAACTACCTATCTATATCAAACAAAGCTCCTCATTAGCACTCTTCAAGAAAAATCTTGATGATTGGACGGAAGATAGGAAATTCACCCCGTGGATCACTCCTGTGGCTTTGCTCGACAGTGGCACAGGAAAATAATTTTCTTGGGTGGCGAAAGCCAGGGTACCTTTGGCTAGGCTTGTATAGGCCCTAGGGCCAATAGCCTAGTACCTACCTATGAACCTATTATTAAAAAGGTTTTGTTTGGAAAAGGTGGTGTAATGAATCTTGGGAGAGGGATGTAGAAAATTAGTTAGATTTGAAGGAAGTGTTTTTGGCAAATAAAACTAGCAGCTAATGTTTAGCCAGGGTTAAATGAGTTGATTTCTTTGAAACGTGTTATAAAGAACAGAAGGATACTTTAAGATGGTTTTGTTTTAGTCCACCTTAAAATGAAGAGAACAGTAGTAAATGCATAATTGAATGAGTGATCATGTGATTTTATGCTATTTAAAACTTATACATATGCAAAGTATGTCTAATGAAATCCTGTTGCTATGAAGGATGAAAGTACTAACTTGTAGCTGTTGTATCATTTTTATAAATACCATGGTGAAGTGTATATTCCGGTATTTTATTTCAAGTACATACATATAATTTCATACATTCACACAAACATATATACATATACCGATATATTCTATATCCTTGCCACAAAAATGGTACTGAGAAGGTGAATGACAGCATTATGATCTGATTATAATTCATTCATTAAAAAATGCCAACACTAAACTTGACAGAGTAAAATTTCTTTACACCACAGGTTTATATCCACAAACAGCAACGTAACCACAAATTTGACTACTGTTTTGGTAATGTCATATTATTTCAGTACGTGTCAGATTACAACTTTTTGTATACTGCATTTTATTGAAATAAGATACATTAAATGAAAAAATAGTTTATGAGAATATACGCACACACTCTTCTGCAACACTTGTTAAACTGGCTGCTAGTACAATACAATGGAAATATTATTTTCAGATAATTTTAGGTTAAGCAAGCTTAATGTGGTAGAAAGCCCTACAGCTTCAACAAACAAAAAGTAATTCTATTGGAATGAACATTTGAGACTCATTTAATATGAACTGACAAGATTGGTGATTACAGAGATTGATACTTGGCTGTCGCATGTAAGATAGTTTCCTAAAGGCAAGCATTAGTACATATTAAATTTACAACTCAGCACATCACAAATGTGTACTGAGATGCACCTACTGCGACCACCATTTATACTTCCCAAATGTCAGGATTACATTGTTTGGCATGTTTTGCCGATTGTAACTTTGAGTATTGGGTATCCCTTTGCATGGTAAATTGGGGAAATTATGTCGACTGAGCAGTAAAGTAGACTTGTGTAAAATATTACCGTGACAGTAGATGTCCTTCTCTTTACTGTTGGAGTATTCTTAACATGAGGGATCCCCTGCCAAGGGTGGCCTGACATTTGGCCAGTATACCAAAGCATTTAGGTTGTTAAGGATATCCCATTACATTACACATATGTTCCCCACACTAGGTATACGGCATAAAGTTAACGTCCGGATGTATCAACCTCAGAACTGAGAGCCCAAGGAAGAATGCCAGCTCTAGGATACCAGAGGATAACATACACTTCCAGAAGGACAAAGGACCAGGGGGAGAAGGGAGGGAGTGAATACTGCAACAGTGAAGAGAAGGACATCTACTGTCATGATAAAATCTTACACAACACACTATGTCCTTCCATTTCACTGTTGCAGTATTCTTAACATGAGGAAGAGTGTAAAAGCTCAGGAAGATGACAGGGAGGAGGATGGGCCTGCAGAGCTTTCTAGGAACCCATGAAGAATCTCTCTAGCAGTACTAGCTCCAGCCCTGGATATGGCATCCAACTTGTAGTGCTTGGTAAAGGTATGCACAGAAGTCCAGGTAGCTGCCTCAAGGATAGAATTAGTATTCAAAGCCTTGAAAAAAGCACAAGAAGAAGCCACAGCCCTAGTAGAGTGAGCCTTGACCATACAAGGAAGGCTCTTACCATGATAAGAATAACAAAAGGAAAAGGATTTAGAAATCTAAGAGAAAATAGTTTGCTTGGAAACCTTCAAATTTAATGATCTAGGATAAAAAGAAACAAAAAGCTGATCAGAGTTTCAAAAAGCTTTAGTTTTGTCCAAATAAAATCTGAGTTGTCTATGCACATCGAAAGGGTGCAACACGTGCCCACAAGTGGATTGCAGAGAAGGGAAAAAAGTGGGCAAATGAATAGGCTGATTAAGAGACAACTCATTCATCATCTTAGGCATAAAAGAAGGATTAGTACAAAGGGATGCTCTGTCCTTATGAAAAACTAAATAAGGAGAAATAGTCATAAGGGCTTGAAGCTCAGACTCCTGTGTGGCAGAAGTAAGAGCTAACAAAAGAACAGTCTTCCAAGAACTATGTTGTAAGGAAGCTGAAGCTGCAGGCTTAAAAGAAGCCTGTGCCAATTTCTCCAAAATGAAATTAAGAACCCAGGAAGGAGGACAAGCTTTCTGAGAGGTCTAATACGAAGGACACCTTTAAGAAACTGTTTGACCTCAAACCTAGAGGCCAAAGGAAGAGCTAAAGGCAGACAAACAGAAATAGCTGAGAGGTGGGCTTTAATAAAAGAATATGCCAACCCAGGATTGAGCAATGCACACAAATAAGAGAGAACCAAAAGAACATCAACAGTAACTGAGTTCAGGTTACGAGAAAGACACCAAACAGAAAACCTCTTCCACTTGGACAAGTAGGATTTCCTGGCCTCCTACAGAACCCGAAGCCTGTCCTCAGAAAAAAAAGGTGCCTATAGGGAATCAAAATCCTAACATCCACAGTGCCTGATGAAGAGTGAAGAGGTGCGGATGGATGAGAGATTCCTTGTCTTGTGTGAGGTAACTTGTGATGAACTGCCCTTGGCTAAATGCAGAAGAAGAGGGAACCAATACTGCCTTTGGCCAAAAAGGAGTCACCAGCAAGAGTTTGGGAGCATCCTGTTTTATTTTGCACAGGATTTTTGAAATGAGAGGAAGGTGATGGAAGGCATAAAGAAAGATCTCCTTCCATGAAAAAGACAGGGTTTCCACCTACCAGGCCAGAGGACATGGTGTTCTGGCACAAAACTGAGGAAGTTGCCTGTTCACAAGGGAGGCAAAAAGATCTACTTGAGGAATACCCCACTGGTGGATAATGCTCGGAAAAAAGAAGTTATGTACTCACCGCAACATTCCATCTATATTGTCCATTTTCATTCTTCCTCAACTGTTGGGTTTAGATCAGATCCTGGGATCCAACTCAGCTGTTACTAAAGCTCACAGTAACCAAAAAGCTCTCAAACTTCTCTCTTACCCATAATGTACCAACCCCTAACATACCTCAGCTCTATTTTGCTGATTTTACCAGAAGTGGTATCTATTAACATGCATACACAAATGGATACTTAAAAGTTTATATGTCGAATAGAGGAAACTATATTAGGAGCTCAGTCAAAAGGACAGTGGTGTCCTTATAATATCTCATTCATCCAGATGTTTGTAGAAACAAAGGATGGGGTTTGGTGGGCGGGAAGTTAAGGAAGAATGAAAATGGATGACACAGATGGAACACTATGGTGAATACATAACTTCTTTATCTGATGTTGTCAATTTTCATTCTATTCTCAGCTGTTGGGACAGAGTCCCCAGCTACCTGAAACCCTGGGTAGACTCTAAGAAAGGATATTCCTAAGCACAGTTGAACCATAGGATGCTCTACCCCTTGGGCAAGATCTAATTTGTAATGAGTGATAAAGGTATGAGGACTTGCCCAAGTTGCTGCTGCATGTATGTTGTCCATGGAAACCCTGGATATAAATACTGAAGATGTGATGGATCTAGTTGAATGGGCTCTTTCAGGTTTAGCTAAGGTAAGACCCAATTTGTTACAGATAAAAAATACATTCAGTCATTACTTCTGAGACTGATTTACCCACTTTCAAATCTGTAAAGGAAATAAACAATTAGTCTGTCTTTCTGATTTCTTTTGTCCTGTGTAGATAAAAACATAACAGTCGATGAACATCCAATAAATGCGACATATATTCACCTTTGTTTGCAAATTTAGGAAAGAATACTGCAAATGAATGGATTGATTGATACTGGATTCTGACACCACCTTGGGAAGGAAAGCTGCATTGGTTCATAATGTAACTCCATCCTTATGAAAAATCAAGTAGGGAGGTTTTTAATACAAGGCTTGAAGTTCTGAAACTCTTCTAGTTGAGGTAATGGCTACTAAAAAGACAGTTTTCCAAGTAAGAAACTTAAGGTCACATTTAGCTGCTGGTTCAAAGGGGGAGTGCATTAATGCTCGTCTCATGGATGAATTTGAGATAGATTGTAGGGTAGCCAGTTGAGAAGCCACAGATGATTGGGCCTCAGCAGAAATGGTTCTCAAAAGGGAAGTTGAGAGTTTTTTGATCAAATCCCTTTGCAACTAATAAAATGTGCCAAATAATTCAGCAGCCTATGGACAAAGATTACTGAAGTGTAGACACACTTCCCAAACCTGTCCATCACCCTAGACTCCCTGTTAGGGGGATGAATAGAGGAACTTTGTTCAGCAAGTTCCTTCTTGGTGGCACCACCATGACCATGACATCCATGGGCACCCCTTTATCCCAAAATTCCTTCCATGCTGGTGGAGCTAGAATCCTATCTGGTCTTTGGGTATTGGTTCAACTGCATCAGACTCCTTACATGCCCGCTGAGAGACTAAATCAATGAGCTTGTCATCAGGTGGACTAACCCAGGAAGTAGATTGGTCAGCTCCAAAAGCCTCCAGAAATACTGACTCCTCAGGTGAAGGGTTGCTAGGGGGTCCAACTACCTCTCTGTTTCAGGATATCAAGGTTGTCCCCAAATTGGACATCTTCTGGAGGTGATTGTGGGGACTCTTCAGCTTCATTGAAGTCTGTATCCTCAGTGACTGACTCTTGTGGAGAGTCTAAGTGCCTACTCTTACACTTTCTCTTCCTAGGGACCTCCTCAGTGGGATGTTCTCGGGAGGTGTCAGAAGAAACAGCAAAACCCTGCTGGGTAGTCTCCAGGTCTTGGGCTGGCTGTTCCTGTGGCATCAAAAGATGAGGCTCCAAGTGCAGAGACATCTTGGAACTTGATTAGAAATCCGAAGAGTGTGGCTGCATCAGTACTGTCAAAGCAGAGAAAAATCTCTCAGGCAGATCGCCCCAGAGAGAGACAAGACCTTGGAGCCGAGAAAGCAGGCTTCTGGACTGTTGTCTCCTCCCACCCCGAATGCAATCCCATCCAAGGAGGAAGTTGGAGCTGAGCTATGCAGTGCTGAAGCACCAAGGCTCAGAGACAGCTCTGAAACCTTAAGAGTTAACTGAAGCACCTTGGATCCAACAGGGAAGCTTCAGCTCCAAGTGTCCTCCATATCCAAAGATGAGGGAGCAGGGGCACTCACAGTCAGCTTCTGATCTGATGATAATATCATCCTCAGATCCAAGCCTGACAGACTGGAAGACCCAGATCCAAGGGCTCTGAAGCAATCAAAGGAATCAGAGAAGGAGTCTGAGGTGGTGGAGTGGTTGATGGACAGTCTTCCTGACCTGAAATGGTAGGACCTGATAACACATCCCTCTGGATCTGCACTGAGAAAAAATTCCTCCACATCTGAACCATGTCTTCTTCAGTCAAACTCCTGGATGAGTGAGATGATGCCAGGGAAGGTGAGTTTGTATGGCACCTTTCTAGAAGTGGGAAATTCAGCCTAGAAGGTACAGGATCAACCGATGGGGAATATCAAGTCCTAGGTAAAACTATTGGATCTTGAGTAGTCAGATCTGAGGATGTAGATGACCCTTTTTCTTTGGATCTGAGGGGGAAAAGGTTTGAGATCTCCTCAAATCTGACTTAGTCCTCTTCCTGGAAGGCTTGGAAGACAGAGCTGAGGAAGTAGAAGGAGCAGGAGATTTCATCCCCTTGGATTACAGTTTGGGGGACTGAGCCCCTGCAATAGTTTCCCCAAAGGAAGAAAGTAACATTCCTTTCGATATTAATTTATTTTTTCTATCCACTAATGCATGTGGATTAAATTTGTTCATAGCTTCATAGGTAGGTACTAGGCTATTAACCCTAGGGCCTATATAAGCCTAGCCAAAAAGGTACCCTGGCTTTCTCCACCCAAGAAAATTATTTTCCTGTGCCCCTGTCAAATGTGGCAGATGGAACAGTCTTCTTGAAGGTGCTGAGGACCTAAGCAATCGACACAAAGATTGAGGTCATCCGAAAACTTCTGCCCACACGTCAAAAAATTTTTGAAGCCAGAAGGTTCCTTCTTAGCCATTCTTACTATAAAAAGAAAAAAAAGTGGCAACCAAGTCTTTCATGAAAAGTGGTCAATGAGATCTGGAGTATGTTAGGGTTTGGTGCGTTATGGGTAAGGGAGAAGCTAGAGAGCTTTTTAGTTACCATGAGCTTTAGTAACAGCTGAGTTGGATCCCAGGATCAGATCTGAACCCAGAAACTGAGGTTATAATGAAATCTGATAACATCAGATCATATCTTTGTGAAGCATCCACTCATGAGATTGTGTTACAAACCTCAGGGATTCTGCCACAAAATTCTGACTTGAAGGAATGTGCACTGCCTAAAGTGTCACTTGGTACTGAATAGCTAGTTCCCAAACCAGAAATGCCAATCTGCAAAGAAGACAGGATGTTATCCCCCCTTGCTTGTTGACATACCACATCACTGTGGTGTTGTCTGTAAAGATCTTTAGGGGCTCTGGAGAAAGAAAGATGACGGAAAGCAGTTAGAATCAACAGACAAGCTCTCATCTCCTTGATATCAATGTGCACCTTCTTTTGCTGAGCAGACCAGAGCCCTTGCACCTTTAGATGTCCGAAGGAAGCCTCCCAACCCCTGTCAACAGCTCCTGAGAGGGAAGTAGGGGTTGAAAGGGGAGCCCTGGATTCAAAATCAGTTGGTGAATCCACCACTGAAATTCTAACTTGAGACATGGAAGAAGAGGAATTGTAAACTAGATGATGAGAATGCTGATGCCAAACTGACTTTAGATACAACTGAAGCTTCCTTATGTACAATTTGACAAAGGGAGGCATAGGGATGTTGGATGGCATGAATCCCAGAGCTCTCAGAAATTCCCTGGTTGAAATCAAAGCCAGAGGAAGAAGGGACTGAAAAAAGGAGATCAGAGTTAAAGCCTTGGGAGGAGGCAGGGATGCGAGCATAGGAAGGATCTGCATCCTGCATCCCAGAAAAACATGGTCCTGTGATGGGGACAGGAAAGACTTTTGAAAATTTACAGTGAACCCCAGGTTTTGCAACACAGCGATGGCAAACTGAAGATGCTATAAAAGAATCTCTGGAGAGGAGGCTTGAATAAGCAGGTCATCTAAATAAGGAAATACCAGAATGCCCATGAGCCTGCAAACAAGCAATCACAGGAGCTAGTGAATACCCTTGGGTCAGCAGAGAGACCAAAGGGCAAAGCAGAGAACTGAAAATGCCAGGAAGCAACAGAGACTTTTAAATACTTCCTGAAAAAGGGATGAATACACATATAGAGGTAAGCATCCTTGAGATCCAGAGAAACCAGAAAAGCCTGAGGAAGCAGCATACGTAACAAAGGCTGAAGAGATAACATTTGAAAGGAAGGAACCTTCAGAAAGGTATTCAAGTCAGAAAGATCCAGAATGGGTCTCAAAGTGTCATCTTTCCTGGGGACCAAAACATTCTGGAATAAAACCCTTTCCCCCTTTGAGAAACTGGAACCTCTTGAATAGTTCCTTGAGTCAAAGAACCCTGAAGCACCTCTGGAAAAAAATCCAACTGGTCTTAAGATGGTTGAGGAATACCCATAAAATGGGGAAGAGATTTCCAAACCATGAAATACCCTTGGTGAATGATGGAAAGAACACAGAAAGCCTGGGTTATGCTTAACCAAATAGGAAGAGACAAAGAAAGATTGTGTGAAACAGGAATGTGGCTGGGAAGAAATGGGCAGTCAGACAGCACCTGGTTTATCTGGAAAGGAAGGCTTCTGAGAAGGAGGGACCTGGGTATACTTAGCAGGGGAGCCCTCCAAGAACCCTTTTTACCTTCAGGAGAAGGACAAGACTGCCTTCTAACAAAAGTCAGTTTATTGGGATAGTTTATCTGAAACTTTGGCAGAGGGGAAACAAAAATATGTTTCAGGTCCTGTAACTCCTTCCCTTTTTCCTGCAGGAGCTTGAACAAACCATCAGCAGCAAGACCAAACAAAAATTTGTTGTCCAGAGGAGCATCCATCAACTTAGCCTTAATGTCATCAGCCAGAGAGTGAAACCATAGCCAGGAATACTTCCTCAACACAGAACCAAAAGCAGCAACCCTAGAAGAAACATTTGCTGCATCATAACCACATTTAAGAGAATGATGAGCTAATTGTAAAGAAGTCCCTAACAAGAACAAGGCAGAAGTATTTCCCTCAGAATCAGGAAAGTCAGAAATACCCTGGCAAGCCTGACAAAGGAAAGCCAAAATATATCTGGTCATACGAGTTTGATAATTAACATCCCAAAAGGTTGGGTAGCTGGAGTATAAACCTTTTTTCCCAGCCTTTCCATAGTCCTGCTGTCCTTATCAGAAGGAAGAAGCTTGGTAGAAGGCAGCAATTTAGAAGACATGTCAGATACCACAGAGAGCACCAAAGGGTCAGCAGGTTATAAAACTGATTAGGTTTTTTAGGAGCAGATGACTGTGAGTCAGGGGCCTGAGGCACAGAAGAAAATTCATTCAATAAAGCAGCCAAAACAGGAGGAAGAGCAGTGGATTTAGGAGACTCCATATGAAGGATCTCATAATAACTTCTCTGAATTCAGACATTTGGGCACAATCCCATTTAAAGAATTCCATCATCCTGGAAATAGTATCCCCAAATGAAATCTCTTCAAAATAAGATTCAGGCCTAGCAGGCACCTCTTCCTCACAACTGTAATCCAAAGGGGAAGGAATCTGAGTAGAAAGATCCAGAGATTCTTCCTCAGAATCCTCTTCTTCCTCAGAAGAATCCTGTTCTCTAGTCCTCTTGAGAGGAGAAGATGACCTAGGTGGAGCCAAGACAGAGACCCCTCTTAGGAGGCATCAAGGCCATAAGAGCATTGAACAAGATGTGTAAAATTCTGCCATTCACATTGAGGGTCCTTAGGAGCAGGTATATATTTTGTCTTTTGCTTCTTTTTTATGGGTACGTCCACCATATAAAACTTAGAAGGCTCTGACGTTAGCATACACTCAATTACTGCAGGTGACACTTTCTCCCTCACCAGTATCTGAGGAACCTGACTAGGCCCTTTGGTGATAATCAGCCGCAGTTCCAGTTGAATGCAAGAAGTGACTGTCTGCAAGGCCTCTGAGGATGTGCAAGAAGCCGGATCCATGCCTACCTTGAAAGTGGTCACAGCAGAGGAATCCAGCACAAGAAATGGTTGATCCTCTGGGCTTTCACCAGCATCAAGAGAAATGTCTAGCGGAGGTGGCATAGCCGAAAATTCTGACCTGTCTTTTCTGGCCTTCTTCTTTGAAGATGGCTGACCCTCAGACTGGGAAGGTATAGTGTCTTTTGCTAAAAGCTTTAGCACTGGTTTTCTAGATAGATGGCTAGGGATTAAAGATGACTATGTAAGGTCTTGAAACAAAAGCCTGAGAAATAGTGTAGGATGTATAACTGATGTGGAATCTGTCTCCCACACTGACATTTACCCTTTCTGGATAACAAGAAACCCCACAACAACACAAGTGCAAAAGAAAAGGATAAGCAAAATACCCCAGTGGGGGATGCGACAACCCACCACTAGGCCAGTAATCAAGGAGCCTCAATCCTCACCACTGGCACCAGTGGGGGACGTACACTGGGAGGATGACAAGTTACACACACAATATTTCCAGATGCAGCTGTCTGCATCAAGTGCAATTCCTTTAAGGGCACACAGAAACCGCAGTCAGTCCAGGGCTGTTTTCTCCCTCTTTCTCCAGATCTCTAATAAAACTCCCCACTGACACAGTTATAGAGTAGTTATCTCAGCTGACTGGCCAAGCCTAGACCTCCAGCACCATCTCTGTTCAACCAATGTTTTGTGTCTCTGCCCAAGTACCTTATACACACACTCTTTGAGGTTTGATTTACAGACACACTCTCACCTGGGAATATGGGTTCTCTAGATAGATGGCTAGGGATGAAAGATGACTATGTAAGATCTTGGAACAAAAGCCTGACAAATAGTACATGTATGTATAGTCATAAGAAGTACCTAAACAACACAAACACTGCTCATGACAGTCTTTATGGGGAATCTTGTCTCCCACACTGGCATTTACTGGATAACATGAAACCTCACAACAACACAAATGCAAAAGAAAAGGATAAGCAAAAACCCCCAATGGGGTATGTGATGAACCACCAGTGGACCAGTAATCAAGGAGCCTCAATCCTCACCACTGGCAGCAGTATGGCACATACACTAAGAGGATGACAAGTTACATACACAGTATTTCTTGATGCAGCTCCCTGCATCAAGTGTAATTCCCCTAAGAGCACAAAGAGACCACAGTCAGTCCAGGGCTGGTTTCTCCCTCCTTCTCTAGATCCCCTGTAAGACTTCTCACTGGGACAGCTATAGAGTTGAGATCTCAGCTGAGTGGCCAAGCCAAAACCTCCAGCACCCTCTCTGTCCGACCAATACTTCATGTCTCTGCCCAAGTAGCTTACACACACTCTTTGAGGTTGGATTTACACATAAGGCTGGCATAGGTTTATTAGCTATGCCCTCTTCTACCCAGACTATAAAGTAGTTATCACTCCCACTAGCCACTCCTTATCAGCTACTTTTAGTTCCTTCAGAAAGGGTGTCCAATCTTACTGCGTAATGTTACTATTAATATAAATGGTAGTTTGACCAAGAGGAAGACTATCAGGAGTGGGCTACACAGTGTCATCAAATAAATATGCAAATAGTCTCAGAACTTAAATATCTCAAGGCTAATCATCCACAATGAAAGGTTTAACTATATTTAAAAATAAAAGAACAAGAAAATACTCAGTATATAGTCACAGTTACATCAGAGTTCAAAATCACAGGAAATATTTAAAACAACATTGCAGGACAGTCTCAAATAAATAAAGAAAAACATCTAATTACTATACTCTAGTTAACTTACTTCAGAGCAAGGCAAGTGTGTGGTGAATGGATATTGTCAGGTCCAAGACAGAATACAGAATGCTGAGTCTCTCTCTCAGAGACTTCTTAAATTAATATCTCAAATATTACTGCTGGGATAGCTTGCAGAATGACATCATTTCTTGTCATCTGACTCCTAGTTCCCAGGCTCAAAAACAACCATTTATGGCAACTGGTAGCATTTAGCATCTACCTGTGAAAATAAATAGACAAGGGATTTTCCTCAGATCTAAGGCAGATCCTGGAAGTCATAAAACAATAAAACACCTCCAAGACAATGGAGGAAACTTCTCAGCACAGACAATGTGCCTGTAGCTGCCATAAATTAATTTAATTTCAGCTATTTTTCAGAAGTTTTACTGGACTGAAGTTAACCACCTGTATTCCAGTTTCCACTGTTAAAACATATACATCTAAACAGTTACAATAGTGCATGTACATTTCTGTTCTCTTCAAGCAGGGCACACTGTGGATACAGCTTTAAGCTCAGTACTTTATGAAATATGTCAACACACATGTCTGTACAAACCTAGTTTGGCATATATAAGACATATGGTTCTAATACATTTGTAATACAAGGATCTTACATTAAGCATGTTCACATTCACAAATGACACATAACCATTTACAAAATTCCAGACAGCTGTGCTGGCAGTATCTCCCTTTGTCACACTTCTGTATAAATGATGTTGATATTCACAAATGACATATAGTTATTTACAAAATTCCAGCCAGCTGGGCTGGCAGAATCTCCTTACAGGACAATTCTTCCCCCCTCAAATACTCAAACTAGTTTTTCAAATGACCATTTAGAAACATTGCTTGAGAGGGATGACCCTATCTGGGAATATCTTACCCCATTCTCTGTCTTGACAGCTGATCTGTCTTGGCATTGCTAACCCCACTGTGGTGCTGCACTGTCATATTATATGTCTGCAACCCTAGGCTCCACCTTAGTAACTTTGCATTTTTCTGGCTGGCTCAATGTAGCCATGTTAAGGGATTGTGATCTGCAACTACAGTGAATTTCCTTCCATACAGATAAGGCTGAAGTTTCTGCAGTGCCCACACTACGGCTAGACATTCCTTTTCTATAGCTGCATAGCTTTCCCCCCTGGGTTGAGCCTACGGCTGAGATATACCAAAGGGTGCTCTTCTCCGTCTGAGGAATTTGGCTGAGTACAGCCCCCACCCCATGGTTTGAAGCATCCACCTGCACAACAAACACTTTGCTGTAACCTGGACTATACCTGCTCACATGCTGGGTTTCACACTACCTTATCTGGCCTGTTTTTCCTTGTCAGGTCTGTGACAGGAGCAGCTATGGTACTATAATTGGGGACAAACTTTCTGTAGTACCCTGCTGTGCCTAAGAATGCCCTCGCCTGCTTTTTGGTAACAGGGGCAAGCCGTGCCTGAACTGCTTCCACTTCGGCAGGTTCTGGCCTGATCTTACCACTCCCCACTCTATGCTCCAGGTAGGAGACCTCTGCCATACCCACATGAAACTTACTGGGCTTAATGGTCAACCCTGCTCTCTGTAGTCTGACCAGCACCTCCCTGACATGCTGAAGGTGCTTTTCCCAGGAATGGCTGTAGATGGCAATATCATCCAGGTACACAAGGGAAAAATCTCCTACTCCTACTAGGATATGATCTACCAGCCTCTGGAAAGTCACTGGGACATTTTTCATCCCAAAAGGCACCTTTGTGAACTCATACAAGCCAAAAGGAGTCACAAAGGCTGGCCTCTCTCTAGCGTTGAGAGTCAAGGGCAACCGCCAGTAGTCCTTGGTAAGATCAATAGTGGTAAGATACTTAGCCACACCCAGCTGCTCTAGGGCTTTATCTGTCCAATGCATCGGGTAAGCATCTGACTCTGTGTGACTATTTCATTCCCTGTAGTCCACACAGAACCTGGTACTGCCATCCTTCTTTGATACCAGCACCACTGGGGAGACCCATGTGTTGCTGCACTCCTGGATTACCCTAGTTCCAACATTTCCTGTAACGCCTAACTCAGAATCTGTTTGACTCTCTCAGGCACCCTATAAGGAGCCTGCTTATTAGGCCTTTGGGGTTCTGTATCCCCATGGTGCTGCACAAGGTGGATACACCTTGGTTTCCCAATGAACATGTCCACAAACTCCTGTTACACTTCTCGGAGTTCTCAAACCTGGGTAGGGGATAGCTGCTGGGACAGTGCTACCCCTTCCACTGAGGTGTCAGTCAGAGCCTCACTGAGGAGATCATCACCAGATCTCCTCAGACTCCTCCTGACATCGACTGAAAATACTTAACACAAGGGCTTCTCTGTCATGGTAAGGTTTCATCATGTTAACATGATTAAAATTGGGCCCCTTCCTCCTGCCTAGCAGTTCTGCCATGTAGCTAACATTGCTGACCTTCCTTATTACTTTGAACGATCGCTCCCAGGTTGCCTGCACCTTTATTGTGTCTAACAGGAATGAGAACCATAACCTGCTGTCCCACAGCATACTCTCTAGCTCAAGCATTCCTTTTTCTGCTGTAAGGCTTCTGCCAAGTTCTCCTGGGCCAAGACCTTGAGTTCCCTGAGCCTTGTCCTGAGGTTTAGGACATATGACACAACAGAATCCTTGTGGGATTCACACTCTCCCTCCCACTCATCGTGAATCAAATCTAGAGGTCCCCTCACCCTATGCCATGCAGCAAATCAAAGGGTGAAACACCTGTGGATTCCTAGGGCATCACAATGTAAACAAACAGATGGGGCAAGTATCTGCCTCACTCCCTCTTCAACTGGTCTGCAAATGCCCATAGCATGGTCTTTAGTGTAAAGTTTAACCTCTCTAGTAGACCATTAGTCTGGGGATAGTAGGGGGTGGTCTTTAGGTGCTTCACCCCCACAGTGCTTCCACAGACAAGCCAGCAAGTATGATATGAAATTGGCACCTCTGTCAGTCAGTGTTTCTTTTGGGAAACCTACCCTGCTGGAAATCTCTAACAAAGCATTTGTCACCTTTTCTGC
This sequence comes from Protopterus annectens, assembly GCF_019279795.1. NCBI lineage: Eukaryota > Metazoa > Chordata > Ceratodontiformes > Protopteridae > Protopterus > Protopterus annectens. The sequence continues at coordinate 1,266,515,337 of NC_056743.1, forward strand.
CTCGATGGAGGACAGAGCCACTGCCTCAGGGTACCTTGAAGCATACTCTACTACCACTAGGATATAATTCTTCCCTGTGAAACTTGGGATACTCAGAAGCTTCACAATATCCATAGCTACCCTGTGAAATGGCTCCTCAATCACAGGCAAAGGCATCAAAGGAGCTTTAGGTTTATCTCCTGCCTTGCCTACCTTTTGGCACTGCTAACAGGTCCTGCAGTACCCTGTAACATCCCTGGAAATCCCAGGCCAATAAAAGTTCTGCATAATGTGTCTCTTTGTATGTTTTATGCCCATATGACCAGCAAAGGGAATGTCATGGGCTATGGCTACAACTTCCAGATGGTAGACTCTGGGCACTACCAACAGATGTATCTTCTCACCCTCTAGCCCTTCCTCAGGGGTCCACTCTCTATACAGTAATCCTTTATCCCAGTATACTGATTTCCATTTTCCTTGGCAATCAGGTGCCTCTCCGGCTACATCACTCAAGCCTTGTAATGTAGGGACTGAGAGCAGAGCCTGTCTCAGCTCTCTCTTTCTAACCATTCCCAGCTCCCCTTCCACAGGAAATCTGGTATTCCCTGACAGGGGTGCCTCACTGTCAGGCTGGGTAGTACTACTCATTTCTGCCCTTGCAGTCACTCTGTCCAAGGGAACATCAGTACCCACAAGCAGCTGTGGCTCACCTTCAGTCTCACTGCTACAGGGTAGCTGCCTCCCTGAAGTAGCCACCTCACCAGCCCTGGCTTCAAGTGTGCAGTCTGTCTGGGTTCCCCCAGGCTACCAGATCCAGATGCTTGTCTCCAAGCCTGACTGTACCACATTATCAAAATCATTCCCTGTCAGGACACCTGCAGGGATATCATCAAACACACCTACTTGTTTGCTTCCTTTTCCACCCTCCCAGTTAAGGTGAACCCTAGCCAAAGGTATTTGGAATGGGGTCCCTCATAAAGCTCTGACTGGAGTAGACTACCCAAGCGAGTAGTTCTCCTCTTTAACCATTGCAGGTTTTGAAATGGTTAGGTTAGAGGCAGTGTGTCTCTTAGCAGTGGCTTGTTTTCCATCTACTGAGATAGGATATAATCTCTTGTGGTAGTTTGGTACCCTTGTCACCTCCAGACAACTTACTGCTGGCATTCTGTCATTCCCACTTACTGGCTCTCCCACCTTTTGTTCCCCACTTTGCCTCCTTGAACACCTATATGCTACATGTCCCCACTGTTTGCATTTAAAACATTTAACCATTGGCCCTGGCAGTGTACCTAAATTAGTGGCTTCCCCTGCTACTGGTGGACACTGTTGGGGCAGTTTATGCTGCCCTCCATGGGTTCACTTAGACCCATGAGCAGCACTAGGTATCCCTTTCTTGTGCAGTGATGCACTGCTTGCTAGGTACAGATCTCCCTTTTTCCCCAACTCATCTGCAGTATTAAATTTTCTATCTGGTAACCAGAGTCTCATATCCTCAGGCAAAGTGCTAAGGGCTTGTTTCCCCACCAAAAGGTCTGCTAGCCCTTCAAAAGTGGTGAACCGACACCCGCTCAGCCATCTATGAAAATAAGTCCTTGACTTAGCAATATATTCACACACATTTTCATCTGCCTTGCGTCTATGCTCACAAAATGTTTTTCTATAAGCTTCAGGTGTTAGCTTAAAACACTCTAATAAACAATTTTAACAGTATTATAATTTAAGCAATCAGTATCAGACAATTTAGAAATAGCAGTTGCAGCTTTACCATATGTGGACATCCCACCACTGCCAACCAATAAATGTGACGACCAACTACTGAACCAGTAATCAAGGAGCCACAATTCGAACTCAAAAGCCTGAAACGACAAAATATCAAAGTTGGTTTTAAGCAAATTATTTCCCTGGGAAAGAATTCGCTTAAAAGCCGCTTTGATATTTTGCCATTTTCTGCACTGTAGTGCGGTCTCAGAGTTGGCATATTTAAGTAGGGAGTGTGGGGGCAAAGCCCCCCACTTAATGTAATGTTTAAAGTATGTTTTTTTTTTTTTTTTTTTTTTTAATCGCTGTTATGACAGTTTGAAATTGTACGCTTTTGCTTACATAGGGTCGATTAATCACTGTTCGCTTTTTTAAGCGTTCGATGATCTAATATAGACCCCATTTATTCAGTTGTGCAGTAGAATTCTTCAGGTGTCCTGGCTACCTTAGTGTAAATGCAAGTTTAGACTTTGAGGACTGGAAATGGAGTAGGAGGTAAGGGCATTAATATGTGTACAAACAAGCAGTTTAAACTAAGGCCTTCAGCACTGATTTTTACACAGACGTTTTTGAGATGGGATTGTTCACATACTTCTTCAAGTAGTACAGTGTTAATAATAGCTAAACATCACCAGTGACATATAGGACATGGTAAGCAGCTCCCTTCAGGGTGCCTCCAGTGTGCCTGTGGTAGCAACTGTAAAGTCTAGCACAGTGGAGAATACAGAGGTGTATTTGAACTGAACATGGCAGCTTCAAGAAGATGGTCTAGGAATTTCCTAATAATTCCATCCATATAGTTTCAATGCATGAGCCAGCCACTCTGGGATAACAAGACTGTGACAGCTAGAGAATGACCACATAGAGCAGATGAGATGCACAAGAACTGTAGGATGACTAGAATGTGTGATCTGTCCATATGCTCATGTTTGTTCATCAAGACCAGTGATTAGTTGCCCAAGTAGATTATGGATGGTGCAACTGACACCACTGTGCCTGTCTGTGCCAAGTCAACCATGCTTGCTACAATGCATTACAGTGCTGAGATTCTGCATCCTGTGATGAAGGTAGACACGAAAGATAATGGAGACAGGTGCCGCTACCACATATAGGATGTGGCACATGGCATTATAATGCAGAAGTATAATTTTGCAGATTTGGATCTGGTCCTCAGCATCTGGCATGCTTACCTACAAACTACAGACCAGGATTGGATGCCTGAGGTCATCACCATGATGTGATTTGGGATACATGATCATTATTGCTGGCATTCAGTGGTATGGATCTACCAGCAGTCTCTGTCATGCTGAACCTCAATATTCCCATCATTTTCATACCATGTGTCTTGCAGCGGTGCATCCAGCTTTGGCACTTTGGTGAGGGCAGCTGGATCCTGAATTAGCACACCTGAGCCTCTCCCGAGAGAAGTTTGGAGAGGAGCATACTGTGGCATTGGTTCATCACTAGCTGCATGAGGTGTACACGTCTATCAATGACACTGAAGGTTTGGTCACCATACCAGCCAAGTAGGTGTACCCTCACCTGGTTTCAGTCATCCACCCTGCCCTTTGTATGTTCTGTTACCTTTACAGATGATGATAGCTATGTTGCATGCAACTTATTCTATGAGTAAGTTGTTTGATGCAACAAAATGCACAGTCAATTCACAACTTATCACATTGTTTCTGTCATTGTACTACAGTTCCACACCTGCATGCATTCTGTTACATCTGGTAGCATTTTATGTATACAGCCTGTCATAATGCAGCTTTTGCTACCAGCTGTTGTTGCTAGCAGCTGGACACACTAGGCTCACCTACCTTCTGTATGTACTTGTTCCTCATCCAATGATGATCTCTTTCTGTTGCTTGAGGTTGTGGTGGTAGACCTCCAGGTGCCCAGAAAGGAGTCTTCTTTTCTTGTCTATCATGTCATGCAGTATGGCACAAATGGTGCCGTCCTCTCTGTTTTCTTGGGTGTATATTGGATGACACCCTGCAAGTGTCCATTTAATAGAATCAGTACTTATGAGTACAAATGCACATCATACCACTCCCCTAATTTGCTAGTGTGGCTCATTAAATCTCCCTTCTATGTGGATTTTGAATGGGGGCAAAGAACCAGGCAGCAGTACATAACTACTATCACCTGCAAGTACATGCTTTCCTTTTGAACATTATGTGTTATAACCTACTGCCAGAATGTATTACATCAGTATAGTACTCACTATTATTTCCCTGAATCATTTTTTACTTTTAAGTGGACATTTTGAATATGCCCATCCTCAAATCTTTGCTGCATCAACACATTCATGCATGTGCATATCATGGACATTAGTAGGAAATATGGCAACAGCTACTGGTTGTATGACCATCTGCTCAACACACTACCTGGCAGCTGAAAGAATGGCATCCCATTCTGTCCATGTGGGTGTTTGGATCATCACCAGCTGGGATCTTGATGATGATATGTGTATAGTTTATAACACTCAGGACTCTGAGGAAGCAAACTATTCCAGAAAAGGCTACCGTGGACAAATAATGTTCAGCATGTATTCTGAGGAACCTTATATGATTTCACCAACTGTTCACACATTATAATCAGGAAATTATCCAGTATGTAAGAGGCAGTGGTCAGGGGAACATTTACAGCATTTACAGCCCAATAACCAAAGAACCAGGGTGACTATTAGTAAAGGAGTGTTTATACTTACACTAATATATTGCCTTTGTATGTTAGCCACCATTTCTTTCATAAACTTGAGCAGAATACAAGCATTGCTAAACAAAGTGTGCAGCTTTCCTTTTAGGTATGGCTTTCAAATTACATGTTTGTATGTGCAAACGTGTGTGTATGCACATGCATCTGTGCCTAGTGTATGTGTGTGTGTTTGTGTGTGTGTGTGTGTGTGTGTGTGTGTGTGTGTGTGTGTGTGTGTGTGTGTGTGTGTGTGTGTGTGTGTGCGCACATATGTGTGTGCATTCTGCAGTGAGCTGCAATCCTGCCCCAGGTGGATTTCTCAGCTTTTTTTTTCAACTACTTTATACCCTTATGCCTGCTGATCCTCAGTTCTCCCCTGTCAGACTCTGATTACCCCCCAATAACAGGGGAAGAATCCAAGTACAGTACAGTACAGTGGTGAGAGACACCTGGAGAACCCATCATGCAGGCAGCCATGAGGATTGCTTGGGCCCTTGCCAGCATTACACTAATTAAGGCAGTTGTATGGCTGAACTCTTCCCTCTTGCAGGAGGAGTGAGCAGCCCACAACACCATGGGACTAATGATGCCTTTCCCCATTAGTACATGTGCACTCACTAATGAACTCTACAACCAAGTAGTAGCTTGGTGAACTAAAAACTCACTCCAGGGTGCACAAAGAGATACCACCCCTCTAAAGAAGGATTATGGTTGTATGCATCCTACTCCATCCTACCTTTGTTCCTTCTCAGAATTGGTACAGCTATATCTAATTGTCAGCTCCATTAAGCACCCAAGCCACTAAATGAAGCTAGGTTATTTTGGCCATAGTCAATCCACTAAATTAAGTTAGGTCACCTTGGCCATAGTCAAGCCACTAAATAAATTTAGGTCACCTTGGCCCTAATCAAGGCAATAACTGAAGTTAGGTTATCTTGGCCATAGTCAAGGCTTTATCCATCTAAGCTACTAGAACTGGCATTTTCTCACCCTTGCATCCACTGAGATCCACTATAGGTTCCAACTCTCCCTCAACCCTGAACTGGATTTAGCAGATAACTACAGAATGGATGAAAAAATGACTGCTTCAAGATCAGTGAAAAATGTTCTCAAGTTAGGATGGCATCCTGCAATAGACAGATCTATAGAAATAACCTCATTACCCCTTTGGTCCATGTATATAAGTACCATACTTACTAAACTGTTGGTGGCAGTGGTGAGATTCGGGTATCAGAACCCCTACACCTCATAATATCAAGTAAAACACGGCATTACGAAAATCCCATAGGTGAGAAAAAACATTATCCTCCTTCTAGTAACAATGCACTGACTGTGTCTATCAATCATGATTGTTTGTTGTCTAATGAGTAGATAATGTAGTGAAAAATCTGTTAAATGACTCATTTCCTCTTTTGTATTTGTTGCTGATGATTATATTTTACTTTCTTAGGTTGCTGGAGAAAGTCCTGCTTTTAGGTCAGCCCACCTTTTCGATCATGAAATAAATAACTGAACGATTAATATTACCTAAAATATTTTCAAAGCCATCAGGTTACTGGCCTATGATCTATCATGAAGTTCCACAATGATGAGAAGTGCATTCATATTTCCAGTCACTACCCCATATTACTTACATTTGTTCTGAAACAAGCAGACCATCTAAGACCTTGACTTGTCTTTCTTGAGAGGCATGCACTGTTTCATCCAAATAACAGTGTGGACTAAACTGTTGATAAAAATTAAACTCAGAAAGGTTTCTTATGCACACCTTAGAACTTCACCACTTCTTGTTAAGGTGGGGTATACTCCTTTACATTAGAATTTTGTGCTGATATTGGTTTGGTAGGTGTGCTGTTCTTGTTGGATTGTCTTTAGAATTTTTAGGTGTTAGCTTACACATAGATGTCAACATGTTGAAGTTTAGGGCCACTTTTTAAAATGGTCAGACATTTTTACTTGTATTCCATAGGTGTCTGTTTTAGGCCCTATACTGTTCAACTTTTTATTTTCATTTTTGCTTATTAATAACCCTTTTTGGCTGTCTAAATATGCTGATAATATTAAAATTGGAGAATTTTTAACATCATTATCAGATATTTAGCTCTTAATCTATATGTGTTGGAACCAATGGAGTGGTAAAATAAAATGGGTGTTAATATCAATCCATATAACAGTGGTATTATGTATTTTTGTTCATTCCTAACCTGAACAACTTTTATTTTGGGGAAATAAAGTTATATAGAAGGTGACTAAATACAGAGACCTTGGTGTATATTTAAGTTCTAACTTAACATTAAAAAATAATGTGCTGCTAATTCCTGTGCTTGTCACTAAAATCAACAAAGAACTCAGGAGCTTAACAAAATCCTCCAAAGTCAAGTTTGAAGCTAAAATAGCTATCCAAGCCAAAGATAATTGCAATGCATTTTTTTAATTATGTTCATAAACTCAAAAGTACAATGCAGCAATGCTCTGAGCTGATTGTGAACAATGTTATCTATATTGAGGCTGAAGATACAGAAGACCTAAAGGCTGATAAATTTAGCTGTAACTTCACCTGTCTCTCCCCTCTATCTGTCCTTTTAAGATATACCTGAATCTGGCTCACCTCCAGCTATCACACAAGACCAAGTCCTAAATGTGCTATTGAAAGCTAAAAACACTGCATTGATGTGTCCTGACAATATCCCTGGATGCAAATTAAACAGCATGAAGCACAGTTTAGTCACACCTCTAACACTGGTCAATCTCAGCCTACATACAGGTTTTGTTCCAAGTGAATGTAGAACAGCTGCAGTCATTCTCCTGCAAATGGAAGAACCTTCCACAGACTCAGGCAATTACAGACCTATAAGTTTGACCATCCTCATATGCAAAGCCATGGAAAGAGTTATCATGGAACTAATCAGGCAGGACACAGGGAACCTACAAACACTGGACCTGTCTCAGTTTGGATTTGTCAAGGGTAGGTCATGCTTACACAACCTGGTGGATATTTTGAAAAGGTCACTAAAGCAATGGATGAAGCCAAAATGGTACACACTGCATACCTCGACCTGGTCAAAACTTTTGATACAATTTCCTACTCAGGCATAGTAGAAAAGCTAAATAACCTGGGAATAAACATCTGTGTCACCTGCTGGATTGCCAACTGGCTGACAGATAGGATGTAGATAATCAAAATAGGGGAAGTTTCCTCCACAAATAGACCAGTTACAGGTGGAGTCTCCCATGGTTCTATGCTGGGATCTCTCTTGTTTGCCATCTACTCTTTTGAAGTAAAATCCAAAACAAAGGGCTCTGGCTAATTAACTTTTCAGATGACTGCTAGCTGGGAACATCACTGAATCCCCAAATGACTTAACCAGCCTGCAGGAAGGTTTGCCTCAAATAAGTAACTGGTTTCAAAATCGTGGACTGAAACAGAATGCCAAAAATGCATTACTATATCCTTTGGGAAGTCATCTACACAGGGAACTATCACATTGACAATACGCCAATAAGAGTTTACCCAGTTGTTCAGGATTTGGGAATGTATGTGGACACTAACTTAACTTTTGACCAACATGTCCATTGTTGTAAGAAAGTCCTTCTGTATTGCACAGCTTATAAAAAAAGGACTGTGTCTAGATTTGGGGATCTCTTTACTCAACCCTCATTAGGCCAATCACTGACTATAATGCCCCCTTTGGCATCTATATGTCCATGCACATGCAGCAACTGGAACACCCACAAATACACCTTAATAAAAGAATACAAGGTCTAAGCAACATGTTGTACTTGGACTGACTCAAAGCTCTGTCACTATGCTCTGAATCCTACAGATTGCTAAGAGGTTACCTCTGTCTGGCATACAAAGCATTCTCCGATCCATTATTAATGGACTTACGGCACATCAGCAAGTCAAATTACATCAGAAATATTCAGTCTAGACATCTAAACCTCTTCTGCAACATAAACAGAATGTTTTGGAGGAACAGGCATATCTCACAGAGTATACCACTGTTCTAGAACAGACTCCCCATCCACATAAAACAAAGTTCATAAAGTTCATCCCTGTCTATATTCAGCAGCAACTTAGACCTATGGATGGGAAATAGGAACTTTACCCCAGGGCTGCTCACTGTACTACTAATGGACAGAGGCAGCTCCTAAGTATTTTATCCTATGCATGGGTCCCCTCAAATTATCTATGGTATGATCACAGTTATTCTCATTAGGGGTAATATATATAATTATCGATCACAGGATATGTAAGGCAAATCAGTAACCAAATGGGACATGTTATTTCAAGGACAAAAATGGAAAATGGCTACACTTAAAATGGCCCGCAAGGGCAGCTAGCTTAGTACTTACCTATGAAGCCATGAGCTTATAAGACAATGACCTTGAATGTTCTGAGAATTGTTTTACCAGATCTGTTACAGTTCTAATGAAATTATTTACAATATATATTAGACCTATAACTGAATACAGGTCATTATTTTGTATATAGTCAAGAGGTGACCTCTCCATACTGGAAAGTGTGGAAAGAAAATTTACTAAAATATTATAGAGTGCAGAACAATCACATATCATGAACACTTAGCTAAACTTACCTTATTTTCTATCAGTTATTATTGGTTATGTGGTAGATTGTGACTAGCACGCACTTCATGTTGAAGAAACACAACATTTTTTTTAAATACTGAGTAGTTGCAATTAGGACTAACTTCTCAAGGAGCGAATTATATCTTTCAAATAGCAAAAAGTAAAACCGCTTTTAGATTAAGGCTTATCACCCAAAGTATTGGGAGATTGTGGAAAAGGCGGCCATTACAAGCAAGGAAACATAATTTATTTGAATAATTCAGGAAGTCTTTAGATACTTGGTTTGGTATGAATGCCTTCTCGATTGCCTTGGAGCCTCCTTTATGATGGTCTCTGGCCTTTACACATCTAACCAGAAATTATGAATCATATCTTTTCATATTTATGTGAATATCTCAAAAACAAGAACAAAACTGCCACTGCCAATACATGTTTATGTTGAATTATTTCCAGGATATAAACAGCTGTTTGTAAAATTTTAAAGAACAATATGTTATAGTACTGATATAAAGATTGTGAATGTACTGGACTTTTTTTATAATTTGCTGTCTGTACCCTTCAATGGCATTAAATGGTTACAAGATACTTATATTTGTTTGACTTACGCCTTTTAACTGATTTTTAAAAAAAATTTCTGAAAGGAAATGTAAGGATGTGTGAAGGCTGCTAGAGGTGTAATTTCTAAAGCTTGTAAGTCTTAATTAGTTAAGAATAAATAAAGATAAATGAGGGCAGTAACAGCAATGACTGTTTCAGTTTAAAATGTAAAACTGTACACAAAATGTGTGTGTGTGTGTGTGTGTGTGTGTGTGTGTGTGTGTGTGTGTGTGTGTGTGTGTGTGTGTGTGTGTGTGCATATCTAAATAATATGTGGCAGTTTGGTGTGGGTATGCATCTTTGTACCTAATAATAAGGGAGAGTTTGGTGCATGCGTTTGTACCTGTACAATATGTGGGAATCTGGTACGTATGTTTGCATCTGTATAATATGTGGGGGCCTGCTACCTCTGTTTGCATCTCTATAATATGTATGAGCCTGGTATGGGTGTTTGTATTTATATAATATGTGCAAGTCTTGTGCATGTGTTTGTATTTGTACAATATGTGGGAGTGTGGTACGCGAGTTTGCATCTGTAAAATATGAGGGAGTCTGCTACCTGTGTTTATATTTATATAATATGTGTGAGTCTGGTATGTGTGTTTGCATCTGCATAATATGTGAGAGTCTAGTGCATGTGTTTGTATCTGTATAATATGTGTGAGTCTGGTATGTGTGTTTGTATCTGTATAATATGTGGGAGTTTGGTACGTGTATTTGCATCTGTATAATATGTGGGTGTCTGCTACCTGTGTTTGTATATGTATAATATGTGTGAGTCTGGTATGTGTGTTTGTATCTATATAATATGTGGGAGTCTAATACATGTGTTTGTATATTATATGAGAGTTTGCTGCATGTGTTTTTACCTATATAATATGTGGGACTGTGGTGTATGTATTTGTATAATAAGTGGGAGTCTGGTGTGTTTGTATCTATATAATATGGAGGAGCTGGTCTATATGTGTGTGTATGTTTGTATATATTTGATATGTGGGAGTCTAGTGCTTTTGTGTATATCTATATAAAATGTGGGAGTCTAGTTCCTGTGTTTGTATAATATGTGGGAGTCTGGTACATGTGATTGTATCTGTATAGTATGTGGCAATTTGATGTGTGTGTGTGTTTGTACCAGTATTAATATGTGGGAATCTAGTGTGTGTGCATTTTTACCAGTATTAATATGTGGGAGTCTGGTGTGTGAGCTTGTGGCTGTATAGTATGTACAAGTGTGGTTTGTGTGTTTGCTCTTGTATAATATGTGGGAGTCTGGTGTGTTTTATATTTATAGTATATGTGGGGATCTGGTACATGTGTTTGTACCTATAAAATATGTGGCAGTCTGATGCATGTAATTTTATCTATATAATATGTGCAGTCCACTGCATCTGTTTGTGTCTATATAACATACAGAAGTCTAGTACTTGTGAATCTATTTAATATGTGGGAGTCTAGTGTATGTGTTTGTATTTATATAAAATGTGTGAGTCTAATTCATGTGTTGCCTGTGTACGTATCTACATAACATACAGAGTATGGTGTATGTGTGTGTATCTATATAATATGTGGGTGTCTGGTCCATGATGCATTGAGTATCCTATATAGTAGATTTTGGGAACATGTTTTGTAGGGAATGGCAAAGCCATTAGTCATGAAACAAACACTACGTACTTGCTATAACAAAATATCCTTGTTGCCATGTTTTTGTCTGTCTAAACCTTTGGGTTGTCGGATCCTACCAAATCTGACAGCTTTTTTGAAGCTTCGGATCCAGTGCTTGACTCTTCCCCATTCATAATTCCCACCTCGCCACCTTAGTACGTCAGATCAAGTTTGCCAGGTATATTAGTTAACTTTATATATACATATATATATATATATATATATATATATATATATATATACATATATCCATAATGATATATATATCCATAATGATATATATATATATATATATATATATATATATATATATATATATATATATATATATATACATACATATATCCATAATGATATAGAATCCAGACTATCTAAGAAACAAAAAACTACACCCTAGAGAATTGTAAACAGACAGGGTCTGTGGTGAGGTCTAACTGGTCACCGAGAGCTGTCAGTGATAATATTGGAAGGGAGAAGGAGGGAGGGGTGTTGAACCGGACAAAAATAAGACAACACAGATTTATTGTTATGCTAAGTACTTAACTTTCATACCTGATGTTGTAAATGTTGTAATTTTCATCCAAATCAACCTTCAAGACAGATTTCCAAGCTGCCAAACACCTGGCTGGTATCAATGAAGGACATTCCTGAGGATGGTGGAACTGAAGGAAGAAAGCGCTCGAGACTACACATCCAATGTGCAGTGAAACACAGCGGTGTAAACCGCAGAACAAGTTGTTGCTGCACAGATGTCATCAACAGGGATCCTATTCATAAAGGCTGTAGAGAAAGCTACCAGCCTTGTACAATGAACTTTATGTTTTGTACGTTAAGACAGAACTCTTTTAGTGTAGGCAAAGAAAATATACTCGGACAACCATCTTCAAAGGTTAACTATGGAGATGCCCATACCTATTTTTGCCTTAGAGAAAGCTACAAAAAGTTGGTCTGACTTTCTGAAGTTCTTTGTTCTATGAAGATAGAACCTGAACTGATGAAGAAAATTGGGCATGTGGAGTATATCGTCTCTTTTGTTTGAATATATTGGGAAGAAACACAGGTGGGTCAATACACTTGTTTATCTTTCATTTGGATGTCACTTTAGGAAGAAAAGATGCATCGGTTCTTAATGTAACTGTCATTACAGAAGACAAAATAGGGATATTTGAGAGGTAGGGCTTGTAGCTCAGAGATTCATCTTGCTGAAGTGACTGCAAGTAGGAAAATTGTTTTCCAAGACAAAAATGTTGTAATATACTAACTCAAAGGAAGGGGGTGAGTTAAGGTTTGTAGCAAAATTGTGGTATTCATGTGGGAACAAGGTCCCTAATTGGAGGTCTCAGCAAGAAGGTTACTTTAAGGAAGGCTTTGAAAATTTTCACAGATGCTGGTGGTATCACTAGTCCAACATGAAAACTGGAAATAGCAATCAATTGTATCTTGATTGTAGAAAAACTAGAACTGCAGTGAAAGAGTTCTGACAAAAACTGTAAAACAGAATGGAAAGGTGCTGAGAGATGGTCAAAACCATTTGATGAGGCTCAAATGAAAAAAAAAACTTTTCAGTTTACTCTGGTAAATATTTTTTGGTAGATTGTTTCTGAGAAGCTGAGATAATGTGGACCACTGAAGCAGAAAGTCTGGCATCTTCTGGCTATAGTTAGAACTGGAGGAACCAAATGGTCACTTTCATGAACTTTTGGTCCCGAACAGGCATTCCAGGCAGATGACTTAGAAGTGAAAAGTGATCCAACATCCAGGGTGGATCTACTAGATGAGGCCACAGGAAGGAAAACCAACCATGCTCTGGCCAAAAACAGGCAATGAGGATTACTTTGGTTTTACACCTTCTGGCTTTCTGAATAAATTTGGTTAGCAGGGGTATGGGAGGAAAAGTGTTGAGGAATCCTATAATTTACAGCATCTTTCAGTGACTGTCCCTGTGGAGGGTTTAGGGCAAAATTACTGCTGTACTTGCTGTTCAGGTACGACACAAAAAGTGTGCAGCAAGGTTGACCCTAGCGGTTAAAGATCTGAATTGCCACTGTTTGACTGGGGGATCACAAGTGACCCATAAGAATCGACCTGCTCGGTTTTTCCACTAGAATACTGGATGGCCCAAAAAATGCATATTGCTAGCAGAAAATTATGTGAATATATCACCTACTGCCACACTCTCATGGCATCTCAGCAAAGAGGGTAAAATTGTTTTCCCCCATTTGTTGATATACCAGACTATTGCCATGTTGTCTATCTGGACAGGAGTCACATCCCTGAGGAGGGCAGCCTGAAAAGTCTGCAGTGCTGAGAGGGCCATTCACACCTCCAAGACAGTGATGTGAAGTTTGGCCTCTAGATGTGACCAAAAACACTGGGGCACCCTCCCCGTTAAATGCACCTCACCCACCCCAAAAGACACATCCGTGGTTACTGTGGCGAGAGGTTGTGTCTGGCAAAAAGGACAGTCATCTGTTACTAATGGAGAAGTACTCCAACAGCTGATATGATTATTGCATATTTGCATGATACAAATCCTGTAGTGGAGCAGGCGAATGTTCTGAGGCCACTGAACTACCTTCATGTGGCATCTGGCTAGGGGTACAAGAGCAATTATTGAGCCCTTTAGACCTAATAGACAAAGTACTAATCTTGTTTGGGATGTTGAATGAATTGAGTGGCAACTAGACATAAGGAAAGCACCCAATAATTTTGTAATTTGGCTATTTGTAGGGAAGTGTTCAGGTGCTGGAATCAATTGACATTTGGTGTAATTCGTTGCTATACCTAGATTCTGCAGCAGGTGGAGCAAAAGGTCCCAATGTTGTAGCAGTAGATCCTTGGATGTAGCAGTGAGGAGTCAATCATCTAAGTATGTGAAAACTTGGATCTCTAATAGAAATGTGCTGCTACTGCTGCCATCATATTTGTAAACACCCCAAGAGCTGTGGCGAGACTGAAAGGCAGAGCTCTGAACTGATAATGACTAGCTCCCAGCTGGAAACAGAAAAACTTACTGGATTGTTGCTTTATCTTTATTTGATAATAAGTATACTGGAAATCCACAAAGCACATCCAATTGTCCTTCCTCAGAACAGGCAGTATAGACTGAAGTATCACCATCCAGAATTTTGTCTGTTTTACAAATTGACTGAGATGACTGAGGTCCAAAATTGGCCTGAGGTCCCCTGTCTTCTTGGGTACTAAAAAGAATCTGGAATAGACTCCAGACTCTAACAGGTCTCAGTGACCTCTTAGATAACTTTTTTCCAGCAACTTGGTAACGGCTGCTGCTGCAAATTTCCACTGACTGACTGGCACATCAGGAATCTTTCTCATTTTCTTTAGTGGGTAAGAAAGAGGAATGGAGTAGCCTCTACTTACTATCCTTAACACCCAAAAATCTGCTGAGATATTTTGTCACACTTGTGGGTGTAGCAATAAGTGCATTAGACTGCCTTCAAAATGCAGCAGTCAAGCAAGCTTTCGGGAGCACTGGTAGGATTTGTGGAAAGGACCTGATATTCTGGAACTGTAGATGCACCAACACAAATGAAAACGACAATTTTACCTAGGTTTCATCTTTAATGTGCAGACTTCTTCAGAAAATAACATACTTCACCCCACTCCAACAATATATATTCACACAACCTTATACACCTCCACTTTCATTAACCAATTACATTAATTAAATTAACTAGTTAAGCCATACACATCTTAAAATTGGTATAAAATGCACACTTTAAACTAACATAATGTTACACTATCCCACAATTCTCAACAGTTCACTATATTACATTCCTATAAAAAACATTGATGTTTTCATTTTAATTTTTATAAACATTTCTAAAATTAATATATATTCATATATATACATATATATATATATATATATATATATATATATATATATATATATATATATAGATACATACATACACACCTCAATGTTCTGAGATGTTATATCATACATCTCACATTCATATTAATAACATTGACCTGTTCTTAAAAACATAATAATTAAAATATGTCCTTTTAGAACATATTTATTTCATCCTAAGATATGTTTTAGTTTCAAAATAGGTAGCATGTTTATATTATCATTGATCCCCGGAAACACTGTGGCATTTAGTCTTAACTGCCATTTCATTTCACACATATCCAAATGCACATCCAGGACAACGCCCTGACTATCCTTTTTTATTTGCTGTATTATACAAAACTTGAATTTGTGTTCTGGATATTGCTCAATGTGTCTAACTAAAGCATTGGTATTTTTCATATGCCTAATATCAAGTATATGATCACTAACTCTTTCTCTGAATGTTCTACAAGTTTTCCCTATATAGAAGGCCAAACAATCCTCACATTTAGCCATATAAACAACATTTTTGGTATAGCAGTCATAGTGTCCATATATACCTATGGACTCTCCCCCAACATCTATTTTTTCTCCAGTAACCAAAATATACTTACATATACTGCATCTACCACACTTGAAATTTCCTTTACTTCAGTGGGAACTCCCAATCTCATTGATAGTACTAACATCTCATTCCAATAACTGCTTAAATGACTTCCATTTTCTAAATACATTTTTTGGAGGGTTGCACAGTTTTCTCCATACATTACTATCCAATTTCAACAGTTTCCAATTGTTGTGAATAATGTTAACTATATACTCAGCGTCATAATTGTAAGTAGTTATAAAAAACAATGACTCACTCAACTCGGTGGTAATGTTTGTTTCATTTGTCAAATCCACTGCCAAATGCAAATCCACTAGATTACCCACATTATTGTTTGTTACCAAAATTGCTCTATAGACTCCATTAGCTCTCTTATATTTGACTTCATCCATAATGGAATCACATAGAGCCATGGGATAACCGTGTTTAATAAACATGCCTCTAATAAAATCAATTTCTTTAAGAAAATCTTCATATTCACTTACCATTCTGGCTGCCCTAACCATTTGACCTTTAACTATCGCTTTTTTCTGATGGATAGGGTGCCAATTCTGGTAATTCAAATACAAATTTGAAAATGTAGACTTTCTATAAATGCCAGATGTTAAAAATTTCCCAATCTGATCCACCTTTAATTTTACATCTAAGTATGATATCTCCTGTCTACTATATTCATAAGTGAATCTGAAAAAATGCACTGTACAATTTATGTAATCTATAAAGGCCCTCATGGTTCCAACCGATCCATCCCACACCACACATATGTCTTCCAAAAAACGTGTGTATTGCTGTATACGCTTCATATATTCACTAGTAAAAACATATTCTTGCTCCCCGAAGGACATTATATAATTTGCATAAATTGGAGCACAAGCGGCTCCCATTGCCACTCCAGTGCTTTGCTTATAATAATGGCCTTCAAAGAATATATAATTATTTTTCAACACAACCTCCATTAAGGCCACAAACACATTTTCAAATTCTTATTTGAATTACCAGAGCTGGCACCCTAACCATCAGAAAAAAGCAATAGTTAAAGGTCAAATGGTTAGGGCAGCAAGAATGGTAAGTGAATATGAAGATTTTCTTAAAGAAATTGATTTTATTAGAGGTATGTTTATTAAACGTGGTTATCCCATGGCTCTATGTGATTCCATTATGGATGAAGTCAAATATAAGAGAGCTAATGGAGTCTATAGAGCAATTTTGGTAACGAACAATAATGTGGGTAATCAAGTGGATTTGCATTTGGCAGTGGATTTGACAAATGAAACAAACATTACCACTGAGTTGAGTGAGTCATTGCTTTTTATAACTACTTACAATTATGACGCTGAGTATATAGTTAACATTATTCACAACAATTGGAAACTGTTGAAATTGGATAGTAATGTATGGAGAAAACTGAGCAACCCTCCAAAAAATGTATTTAGAAAATGGAAGTCATTTAAGCAGTTATTGGAATGAGATGTTAGTACTATCAATGAGATTGGGAGTTCCCACTGAAGTAAAGGAAATTTCAAGTGTGGTAGATGCAGTATATGTAAGTATATTTTGGTTACCGGAGAAAAAAATAGATGTTGGGGGAGAGTCCATAGGTATATATGGACACTATGACTGCTATACCAAAAATTTTGTTTATATGGCTAAATGTGAGGATTGTTTGGCCTTCTATATAGGAAAAACTTGTAGAACATTCAGAGAAAGAGTTAGTGATCATATACTTGATATTAGGCATATGAAAAATACCAATGCTTTAGTTAGACACATTGAGCAATATCCAGAACACAAATTCAAGTTTTGTATAATACAACAAATAAAAAAGGATAGTCAGGGCGTTGTCCTGGATGTACATTTGGATATGTGTGAAATGAAATGGCAGTTAAGACTAAATGCCACAGTGTTTCCGGGGATCAATGATAATATAAACATGCTACCTATTTTGAAACTAAAACATATCTTAGGATGAAATAAATATATTCTAAAAGGACATATTTTAATTATTATGTTTTTAAGAACAGGTCAATGTTATTAATATGAATGTGAGATGTATGATGTAACATCTCAGAACACTGAGGTGTATATATATATATATATATATATATATATATATATATATATATATATGTATGTATATGAATATATATTAATTTTAGAAATGTTTATAAAAATTAAAATGAAAACATCAATGTTTTTTATAGGAATGTAATATAGTGAATTGTTGAGAGTTGTGGGATAGTGTAACATTATGTTAGTTTAAAGTGTGCATTTTATACCAATTTTAAGATGTGTATGGCTTTAACTAGTTAATTTAATTAATGTAATTGGTTAATGAAAGTGGAGGTGTGTAAGGTTGTGTGAATATATAATGTTGGAGTGGGGTGAAGCATGTTATTTTCTGAAGAAGTCTGTACATTAAAGACGAAACCTAGGTAAAACTGTCATTTTCATTTGTGTTCGTGTATCTACAGTTCCAGAATATCAGGTCCTTTCCAGAGATTCTCTGTTGTTCTCTGTTCACTGGTAGGATTTCACAGTGAAGTGGTCCCAGAAGCCTTGGTTATGTAGTCCTCCTCTGACTCTGCCTCTGGGGTGACATCCAATGGAATTATCTCCTCCTCTGTCCCAAGGAGGTCTGTCTGCAGGTGTTTCATGGTTATAACCCCGTGGCTTTCTGAACCACATTTTCTTACCACTCTTCTGCTTTCTAGAAAAGGTTCTTGAGGGGGGGGAATGGATTCATACAGCAGAAAGAGTTTTGCCATCTGCTCACTCCTGGTTAGCATCTCTTTCACTTTAGGTCCAGAAAGTATAGAACAATCAAAGGAAGAACTGATAAAGAACATCTTATAGCCTTCTGCAAAATTGCAAAGGTGCATCCTTGCAGGCCAGAGCATTGTAATGCTGGTGTTTCTCACACTAGCAGTGCTGTCAGCTGCTTTAGAGAGCAGACACATGGTGACTTTTGACATAGATGAAGGGTAGACAGTTGACAGTCCACAGTTTTCTGAACATCTGCTGGTAATCTACCCAATACAGGCTTGGTGAGTTCTTTGGTCAAGATCCTCTGGAAACGTGTCATCTAGTCCAAACTGTTTAGTGCTCTGAGGGGAAACATCACTGAAGTGTATATCCATTTCCTGTACATGTCCAAAGTCCAAGATTCCCTATGAGGAGGATGGACAGAAAAACTTTCTTCAGAAATTTCCTTTTTTGAGGCTGCTACTACAACCATGACACCTACACATGGACCTTTGCTCCAATGCTTCCTGTTCTTTGGGGCAACTAAAATCCTATCTGGCTTTTTTGTAATTGTTTCCACCACATCAGGATCCTTCCAAGCCCACTTAACCACAAGGTCTTATAAGGAGATCAGTGAATGTACCACCCAAGGCACAAAAGAGCCAACACCCAAGGCTTTCTGGAATAAAAACTCATTGGGTGAAGGGTCATCAGTGGTCCAACCCCACTCCCCATTGTTTCATCAATTCAAGTATCTTGCCAAAGGTGACATCTTCTAAGGGGGATCTGGGGGAACCTTCACCTTTCTTCAAATCTGTACATCAGTGATTTACTCTGCAGAGGAGTCCGGGTGGTTCTGCTTGCATGTCTGTTTTATATGAGCCTGTTCTGGTGAAACATCTGACTGGGAAGATATACAGATATGTACGTATATACAAGCCTAGCCATAGGATTATCCTCTGTTGAGTAGAGCCAGTGGAGTTATCCCTGGGGTAAATTTTCTATTTCCCATCCACTCATCAAGATTTCTCTTGAAGAGGGCCAATGGGATGCTTTGCTTGACATGTATGAGAAGTCTATTCCATAACATGGGCAGTTTCTGGGTTATGAACCTGTCCCTCCAGTATGTTCTGTTGATTGTGGTAATGAGGTTGAGGTCTCTGGAGTGTGTGGTGTGGAGGGATTGCGATTGCTTTAGATATAGCATTTCTAAAAGAGCTATAGCATTTCTAAAAGAGCTGGGTCAGACATAGCTTTGTAAGTCAAGCAGAGATCGCCTCTAAGTAGGCGATATGAGACAGAGAATAGTTGGAGTTTTTTTAGTCTGTCCATATAGGACAAGTGTTTAAGGCATAAGATCCTCTTTCTGAGGTACTTTGAGGCCTCTCCAGTTGTTGCAGGTGTCTAGTGAAGTACATGCCAATGGGGCATTGTACTCGATGTTTGGCCTAATGAGGGAAGAGTAGAGGGAGACAATGACCTCTTTCTTCCTGGATGCAAAACCCTTAGTAATTAGATGTGCCATATAGAAGGACTTTCTGACCACAGTGGCATTGTGGTGGTCAAAAGAGAGGTTGCTGTCAACCTGTGTTCCCAGATCTCTTATAACACCTTCTGCATTCAGTGGACTACCATCAATGTGGTAATTCATGGTAACCGGGTTTTTCCCAAAGGGAATACCGACACATTTTTTGGCATTGAGCTTAAGGCCATGGTTCTGACACCAGTCGGTCTCAGTAAGGCCATTCTGTAGGATGTCAGCATCACTTCAGGAATTAATAATAGCTCCCAACTTGCAATTGTCTGCGAACTTTGTCAGCCAGAGTCCCTTCATGTTGGCCTGGATTTCAGAGAAGTAAATACCAAACAGGAGAGGACTGAGGACCGAACCCTGTTGGACTCCACCCATGACTAGTCAGAAGTCTGACTTGCAGTCAGCTACTTTCACACTGCGGGTTCTAGGGGTTGATGCCTAGCTTAGTGAGTTTTTCTATGATTCCTTAGTGGGGGATGGTATCAAAGGCCTTGGCCAGATCAAGGTAGGCTGTATGAACCACCTTGCCTTGATCCACAGCTCTGGTGATTGACTCAAAAAAGTCGACCAAGTTGAGCAGGCATGCTCTACCCTTCACAAAACCAAACTGTGTGAGATCCAGAGTTTGGAGATTCTCTATATCCTTGTTTATTAGGTCCATGATGATGCATTCCATAGCTTTGCATATCAGACATCAGGCTAATGGAGTGATAGTTTCCAGGGTCTGTAGTCACTCCTCCTTTGTGGAGAGGGATGACTGTAGCAGTGTGCCATTCGGTAGGGACAAAGCCTGAGGTGAGGCTGTGATTGAACAGAGCACACAGGTGAGGTGTCAGTTCACTCTGTAGTTCATGTAGAACACAGCCAGGGTTATTGTCAGGTCCCATAGAAGCTGCATTCTTGGTCTTGGACAGTGCTGTTTTAACTTGTGCAGCAGTAATACTTGGTGCCTGGCAATCTACTGGTATTGTGATTGGTCCTTTGGTGGGAGGAGAGGGGAAAAAGTTGGCACTGAATTTGTTGGCCAGTATACTAGCAATATCTGTTGACTCAGTATAGGAGGTACCATTGTGCAGCAGCTCAGAGCAAATCTGGTATTGCCGTGAAGATTCTTTACATAACAATAGAAGGCCCTGTGGTTGTCTCTACTGTCTGCTGCAATTCTGTTTTCATAGCTAACTTTAGAGATTTGATGAGGGATTTCAACTTTTTGTTGAGGCTGGTAAGGGAGTTTTGCGATTCTTGGTACTTCACCTTATTCTGCATCAGTTTCCTCCTTTCGTTGTAGAGTTTGTTTATGGCAGGGGACCACCAGAATGGCTTCCTTTTTTTTGAGGAGAGCATCATGGTTCTATTGGGTATGATGAGATCCATGCATTGGTGTATGATTCGGCAGTCATGCAACTGTTCTCCATTTGCATGGGTGCCGTGAAGTTAGCCACCTCTGTTTTTAGGAGCCCAAAGTTAGCTTTGGAGAAGTTTTTCATAGTGGTTACCTTTGCGAGGGGTGGGAGGGATGTTGATTTTTCAAGTTGATTAGTTTGTGGTCGGATCTAACCAGGGAGGAGCTGACTATTGGTGTAGAGCAATGGTCGCCCATGTTAGTAATGACCAGGTCAAGGATGTTGCTACCTCTAGTGGGAGTAAGAATGAGCTGGTCCAGGGCATTGGAATTAATGAACTCCAGGAAACAGTGGGCAAATGTATTGGTACATGAGCAGTTTTCCCAGTTAATAGAGGGGGTAGTTGAAGTCGCCTAGTATGAGAGTGTCAGGTTGGACCCTAATATTCTCCAGGGTGCTCAGGAACATGGAATGTGAGTCTTGGGACATGGTTGGGGACCTATAGCAGGCTGTGACCTGAATCGCTGTTTTACCCAGTGTTAGTTGTACCTAAGTATCTCTGATGCGTTATGTTGGGCTACCAGTCTGGAGGTGTGCGCATCCTTTATGAATATGGAAACACCACCTCCTTTGGAGCTTCAGTCCAAGTTCTGGGGCCGAAAGGTGTGGAAAGAGTTTTAGCCTGGTAGTGTAGGGGTGTTTTCTGCTGCCTTGAACCAGGTCTATGTTACAACACAAATATCGTTGTTCTCTATTTTAAGGAGTGCTTCAAGTGAGTGCATTTTGAGATTTAGACTTCTAGCGTTGAGCAGCATGACCCTCAGATTCCATTTGTTTGTAGCTGTTATAGCAGTAATTTGGACTTTGGAACACTGCCTAAAAAAGGCACTATAGGGGTGGCAGGAGCCTTGGCCAGTATCCGGAAGCCCAGGGGTGACAGCTGCAGGCCATCTATGGCAAAGCATCTAGGTCTGTCAGTCATGTCAACCCTGGCAGACAGATACTGGATCCCCTTAGAGTGACACCAGAAACTTAGCCAGTTGTTGAAATCAATCATTTTCTGTTTGTACTGTGGTATCATTTTGGGTGATGGTAGGATGCTGCTCAGGGCTAGGGTCATACCCGCCTGGGGTACATAATCCGAGAGCTCCTCCATGTCTCTTTTCCTGTAGTCCAGGGAGGTATGTCTCAGGTCATTCACACCCATATATACAATGACTGAGTCATATTTGTACCTGTTCATGAGGGACCTGAGTGTGTGTGTGTGTTATGTGGATCCTGGCACCTAAAAGGCAGCTGACTGTTACTTTCTCTTTATTCCACCTAGTGAGTGGGACATCAGTTTGCCTCATTATCGAGTATATATTGCTTACATTTGTCCAGAACAGACTTACAGTGGATATAAAAAGTGTACACACCCCTGATAAAATGTCAGGTTTTTGTGATATAAAAAAATGAGACCACAATAAATCATTTCAAAACGTTTCCCACCTTTAATATGACTTACAACCTGTACAATTAAATTGAAAAACAAACAAATCTGTTTGGGGAATAAATATAAAAAATAAAAAACATACAATAAGCTGGTTGCATAAGATGGCACACCCTTAAACTAATACTTTGTTAAAACACCTTTTGATTTAATTACAGCATTCAGTCTTCCTGGGTACACACCTGCCATCACCTAGAGACTCTGATTAACCCCAAATAGATTTCAGCTGTACTAGTAGGAATTTCCTGACATTTACTCAGTTGCCTGCTACAGCAAAAAAACATGGTTCGCAGAGAGCTTACAAAGCATCAAAGGGATCTCATTGTTGAAAGGTATCAGTCAGGAGAAGGGTACAAAAAAAATTCCACAGCATTGTATATGCCATGGAACACAGTGAAAACAGTCCTCAAAAAGTAGAGAAAATATGTTACAACAGTGACGTTGCAAAGAACTGGACGTCCCTCCAAAACTGATGAAAAGATAAGATGAAAGCTGGTCAGGGAGGCTGCCATGAGATCTACAGCAACACTGAATGAGCTGCACAAATCGCTGGCAAGTACTGGTTGTGTACAACAATCTCCCGTATTTTCCATATGTCTGGGCTATGGGGTAGGGTTGCAAGACGTAAGCCTTTTTTTTTTTACACAGAAAAACATCCAGGCTAAAATTTACAAAACAATACATCAGGTCTCCCAAAAGCATGTGGGAAAATGTGTTATGGTCTGAAGAGACCAAGGTTGAACATTTTGGCCACAATTTCAAAAGGTACATTTGGCACAAACACAACACTTCACATCACCAAAAGAACACCAGCCCCACGGTGAAGCATAGTGGTTGAGGTATCATGCTTTGGGGCTGTTTTTCTTCAGCTGGAACTGGGTCTTTAGTCAAGGTGGATGGAATTATGAACAGTTCCAAATACCAGTCACTTTTGGCCCAAAATCTTCAGGCATCTGCTAGAAATTTGAAGATGAAGAGGAAATTCACCTTTCAGCACAACAATAACCCCAAGCATACATCCAAATCAACAAAAGAATGGCTTCACCAGAAGAAAATTAAAGTTTTGGAATGGTCTAGCCAGAGCCCAGACCTAAATCCAATAGAAAATCTGTGGGGTGACCCGAAGAGGGCTGTGCACAAGAGATGCCCTCGCAAGATTTGGAGTGCTTTGGCAAGGAAGAGTGGGCAAATATTGCCAAGTCAAGATGTGCCATGCTGATAGACTCCTACCCAATAAGACTGAATGCTGTAATTAAATCAAAAGGTGCTTTAACAAAGTATTAGTTTAAGGGTGTGCACACTTATGCAACCAACTTATTTTACTTTTTTATTTTTTTATATTTTTCATCTAATAGATTTGTTTTTCAATTGAAATGCACAGGTTATAGGTCACATTAAAGGCGGGAAAAGTTTTGAAATGATTTATTGTGGTCTCATTTTTTATATCACAAAAACCTGACATTTTAACAGGGGTGTGTACTCTTTTTATATCCAGTGTAAAAAGGAAAAAATTCATGGACATTCAGAACTGCCATATAGCTGAAACACCTGATGTCCTTATGGGGTCATTTGCATATATCACATGTTACCTGTAATGCAAGAGGTTTCAAGGAATCATGCAGTGGAAAGTCTAGCTTGGCTAGATTTTTCATTAGTTGCTACTGATTGGAAAAAAAAAAAAAAATATATATATATATATATATATATATATATATATATATATCTCAAAATACACACACACACATGCACACATAGAAAACAGAATCCAAAGAAGTTGCAAGGAGAACAAACAGGTGCATGGAGGCCAACACCTATAAAACTTCCAAAAACAAACAACTGGAAAGGCCGCAGAAATACCTCACAAAGAGGATTACTGGCCTTAAACAGATGCCCTACGCAGACCGTCTCAAAAAACTCCAGCTTTACTCCATCGTATATCGCCTATTCAGAGGTGATCTCTGTCTAACATACAAAGCTATATCAAACCCAGAGCTGTTGGATATGCTCCACTTAAAGAAATCCCAATTCCTCTGAGCTTAATGCTCTAGGGACCTAAACCTTGTCACTACAATAAACAAAACATGCCAGAGGGATAGATTCCTGTCCCAGAGAATTTCCATACTCTGGAATAAACTACTTGTCTATATCAAACAAAGCTCTTCATTAGCACTCATCAAGAAAAATCTTGATGATTGGATGGGAAATAGAAAATTCACCCTGGGGATCACTTCTGTGGCTCTGCTTGACAATGGCACAGGAAAATAATTTTCTTGGGTGGCAAAAGTCAGGGTACCTTTTTGGCTGGGCTTGTATAAGCCCTAGGGCCAATAGCCTAGCACCTACCTATGAATCTATGAACCTAAAATGCTTCTAGCACTTTACAAATATAGTATTCATTTAATTTCAAAAGTCAGCAACAGCAAACCATAGTTTAGCCTTCAAACAGGCTTTTTCAGTGCTACATTCTGTAAAGGCCAAAATCTTTATATACAAGCCAGGATGTAACTTCCTGATAACATGTCTATTAATATATGAGTTTACTTCAAATGACAGATGTATTTATATCACATTAAATTTATATAAAATAAGTAAAAAAGAAAAAAAAAATGTCAATGTTTATCTCCATATATAAAAATATATATTTACAATATATTCCCAGATAAAGTGAGGCAACAAGAAACTGACACGTTTTTGTATTTTACTGCCATCTAAGTTTTCTTTGGAGAATATACCCCCCCCCCCCCCCCCAAGAAAGAAAATGAATTCCAAAGATGAAGCAAGTCTTTCTGGCTTTTCCCAGTTAGAGGTCACCACAGCAGAACTCCGGTCCGCTAAGGATTGGCAGTAGATTTTCACAAATGCCAAGGTGCCAGCTTAACATCCAACCTTCAACAAAGGCATGCCCATTTACGCATGTCTTTCGAATACCACCCAAAAGTGGGAAGGACATGCGAACTCCACACAGAAGGCACTCCCCGCACCCCAGCCAAGAATCAAACGGGAAAACCTCTTGCTGTGAGGCAACAATGCTACCGCTGCACCACCACGGTTGCAAGGCCAAGGAAAAAATAGACACACTAATTTTAATGTTTTACTGCCATCTAGTGGGCATTTGAAGAATACATCAACCAAGCCAAATTAAATTAGTCCATTCAAACCTGATGTAGCACTGCCTCCAGATTAATAATCCATTTTTGTTCTAAATAATCCAGTTTTTTATGTCTCTGTGTCTTGGTCATAAAAGGGTTATCCAACACCTTGTCAATGTCTATAAAGTGAAAACTGCAACACTGTGCTTCATTGCATGTTTGAATGGTACACTTCTTTCCCTTTTACATTTAATATTGCTCATATGAAGTAAAATACGCTGTTACCACATCAGCGAAGTCTGTCCTACACAAAAGGCAATGCACTGACATGCTGCCATACAGACCAACTGGTCAGAGATACAACTAATAAGATTTTTATATCATAAGTTCTTGTGGTGTTAAATGAGGTAATAAATCTGGTCTTACACACCCTAACACAATGTTTATAGTTCCAACAAGGAAAGCTATCAGTGATTACACTATGCCTTGTCCTAATCATCCCTAACATTCATTTAAAACTAGAACAGAAATGAGAAAGGGTACTCTCCCTCCTATCTCCCATTCAGCAACTATTTTTCAAAATATTATTATAATATGTATCTGTTGTCAAAATATTAAAATGTTTATTTAGAATATTTTTCATCTAGAATCCAGTGTTACCATAAGAGTTAACAAATGTAATCTGTGTAGGTTTACTATTTACCTTTACATCATAGGTTAGCAAAGCTGATCTATCTGACTCATTTACTTTTTTCATATCATTTTCCATCCCCTTGATATCATATTTTTTCATCTCGAATTTCCTTCAGCATCATATCAGCTTGTGATACTCTTCTTGGCTATTACAAGTCTACTTTAAAAACTGTGCTTAAGGGATATTTTTCATCACATATCTGGGATGAAAGCTAATAGCCAAAATAACTGTGTTCCTATGGAAGGGCATTTATAAAGAGAAGTGCACACTAAACCATCAGTCAGTTTGGTATTCTGTACATCCAAAAACTGGCTGACAAATAAGTCTGCAGAGAAACTAAATTGTATTTCCATATCATTACTATTTAGATAGCAGACACAATTTCTTAAATCTTGCATGTTGTACTTCTAAGGAACCAGCAGTCAAACAGATAGCATCTCCACAATCCCATTTGATTTAAAAAGATGCAACATTTTGCATCATTAATACATTGTTACTCAAAATATCCCATAAAATATCTGCATATATGGGGGCAAAGGTAGTCCCACAGCTGTACCAAGCATTTGTAAATAACACTGACCAGAATAAAAAAAAAACATTTTTGTCAGCACTAAATCTTACAGTTCCAATAAAAATCTAGAAAGACTTTCAGTATGTGTATGTGCTGTTTCTAAATAATTCCTGCCATCATGCCATACTTATAAGATAGTTAGGTGTATAATGCAGTAGCATCCAAAGAAACCATATATGCATGGCAATCTATAAAGAAATATTCCAATATGACTAAAAATTGAGAAGTGTCCATTATTCATCATGAAATATAAGATAAGAGCTTTAAACACACTTCTAAATAAACCGAGAGGGATTCCATTAATGACCATATGCCGCACACTATAGGGGGTCCTGCAGTGGTGGTCTGTAGTTTATGAATCTTATGGACCAGTTAAAAATACTATTTAGCTGGATCATCTAAATGATTGTCACTGGTGAAGTGACACCCTGATCCCATATGTAAAAATGGAAAAAAGCGGTTGTAAATGAATGGATGGATGGACTGATGGACGGATAGATGGCTGGATGGCTCCACAGTTAGTTGCCACTGTAAGCTGGGAGATATAGCTGTTTTATCAGCCCATTTGGCAAAACATCTTTCTATTTCCACTTTAAAATATCTTGTGGGGTCCAAGATTAATCTATGATAAAACTGTAAATATGACAGTTGTCCTTCAGCCTCTTTATTGTACTCACACCTGCCCCATACTACTAATGCTCCACCTTTATTGTACTCACACCTGTCCCATACTACTATCGCCACATCTTTATTGTACTTGCACCTGTCCCATACTACTACCATCTCACCTTTATTGTACTCACACCTGTCCCATACTACTACTATCCAACCTTTATTGTACTCACACCTGTCCCATACTACTACTATCCAACCTTTATTGTACTCACACCTGCCCCACACTACTACCATCCCACCTTTATTATACTCACACTTGTCCCATACTACTACCATCCCACCTTTATTGTACTCACACCTGTCCCATACTACTATCCAACCTTTATTTTACTCACACCTGCCCCATACTACTAATGCTCCACCTTTATTGTACTCACACCTGTCCCATACTACTATCGCCACATCTTTATTGTACTTGCACCTGTCCCATACTACTACCATCTCACCTTTATTATACTCACACTTGTCCCATACTACTTCCATCCCACCTTTATTGTACTCACACCTGTCCCATACTACTACTATCCAACCTTTACTGTACTCACACCTGTCCCACACTACTACCATCCCACCTTAATTATACTCACACTTGTCCCATACTACTACCATCCCACCTTTATTGTACTCACACCTGTCCCATACTACTACCATCTCACCTTTATTATACTCACACTTGTCCCATACTACTTCCATCCCACCTTTATTGTACTCACACCTGTCCCATACTACTACCATCCCACCTTTATTATATTCACACTTGTCCCATACTACTACCATCCCACCTTTATTATACTCACACTTGTCCCATACTACTACCATCCCACCTTTATTGTACTCACACCTGTCCCATACTACTATCCAACCTTTATTTTACTCACACCTGTCCCACACTACTACCATCCCACCTTTACTATATTCACACTTGTCCCATACTACTACCACCCCACCTTTATTGTACTCACACCTGTCCCATACTACTATCCAACCTTTATTTTACTCACACCTGTCCCACACTACTACCATCCCACCTTTATTATACTCACACTTGTCCCATACTACTACCATCCCACCTTTATTGTACTCACACCTGTCCCATACTACTATCCAACCTTTATTTTACTCACACCTGTCCCACACTACTACCATCCCACCTTTACTATATTCACACTTGTCCCATACTACTACCACCCCACCTTTATTGTACTCACACCTGTCCCATACTACTACTATCCAACCTTTATTGTATTCACACCTGCCCCACACTACTACCATCCCACCTTTATTATATTCACACTTGTCCCATGCTACTACTATCCAACCTTTATTCTACTCACACCTGTCCCATACTGCTACCATCTCACCTTTATTGTACTCACATCTGTCCCATACTGCTACTATCCAACCTTTATTGTACTCACACCTGTCCCATACTACTACTATCCAACCTTTATTGTACTCACACCTGTCCCATACTACTACCACCCCACCTTTATTGTACTCACACCTGTCCCATACTACTACTATCCAACCTTTATTGTATTCACACCTGCCCCACACTACTACCATCCCACCTTTATTATATTCACACTTGTCCCATGCTACTACTATCCAACCTTTATTCTACTCACACCTGTCCCATACTACTACCACCCCACCTTTATTGTACTCACACCTGTCCCATACTACTACCATCCCACCTTTATTATATTCACACTTGTCCCATACTACTACCATCTCACCTTTATTATACTCACACTTGTCCCATACTACTTCCATCCCACCTTTATTGTACTCACACCTGTCCCATACTACTACCATCCCACCTTTATTATATTCACACTTGTCCCATACTACTACCATCCCACCTTTATTATACTCACACTTGTCCCATACTACTACCATCCCACCTTTATTGTACTCACACCTGTCCCATACTACTATCCAACCTTTATTTTACTCACACCTGTCCCACACTACTACCATCCCACCTTTACTATATTCACACTTGTCCCATACTACTACCACCCCACCTTTATTGTACTCACACCTGTCCCATACTACTATCCAACCTTTATTTTACTCACACCTGTCCCACACTACTACCATCCCACCTTTATTATACTCACACTTGTCCCATACTACTACCATCCCACCTTTATTGTACTCACACCTGTCCCATACTACTATCCAACCTTTATTTTACTCACACCTGTCCCACACTACTACCATCCCACCTTTACTATATTCACACTTGTCCCATACTACTACCACCCCACCTTTATTGTACTCACACCTGTCCCATACTACTACTATCCAACCTTTATTGTATTCACACCTGCCCCACACTACTACCATCCCACCTTTATTATATTCACACTTGTCCCATGCTACTACTATCCAACCTTTATTCTACTCACACCTGTCCCATACTGCTACCATCTCACCTTTATTGTACTCACATCTGTCCCATACTGCTACTATCCAACCTTTATTGTACTCACACCTGTCCCATGCTACTACTATCCAACCTTTATTCTACTCACACCTGTCCCATACTGCTACCATCTCACCTTTATTGTACTCACATCTGTCCCATACTGCTACTATCCAACCTTTATTGTACTCACACCTGTCCCATACTACTACTATCCAACCTTTATTGTACTCACACCTGTCCCATACTACTACTATCCAACCTTTATTGTACTCACACCTGTCCCATACTACTACCACCCCACCTTTATTGTACTCACACCTGTCCCATACTACTACTATCCAACCTTTATTGTACTCACACCTGCCCCACACTACTACCATCCCACCTTTATTATATTCACACTTGTCCTATACTACTACCATCCCACCTTTACTGTACTCACACCTGTCCCATACTACTACTATCCAACCTTTATTGTACTCACACCTGTCCCATACTACTACTATCCAACCTTTATTGTACTCACACCTGCCCCACACTACTACCATCCCACCTTTATTATATTCACACTTGTCCTATACTATTACCATCCCACCTTTACTGTACTCACACCTGTCCCAT
This sequence comes from Protopterus annectens, assembly GCF_019279795.1. Classification (NCBI taxonomy): domain Eukaryota; kingdom Metazoa; phylum Chordata; order Ceratodontiformes; family Protopteridae; genus Protopterus; species Protopterus annectens. The sequence goes on from NC_056743.1 coordinate 1,266,546,287, forward strand.
ACTACTACTATCCAACCTTTATTGTACTCACATCTGTCCCACACTCTACCATCCCACCTTAATTATACTCACACTTGTCCCATACTACTACCATCCTACCTTTATTGTACTCACACCTGTCCCATACTACTACCATCCCACCTTTATTGTACTCATACCTACCCCATACTACTACCATCCCACCTTTATTATACTCATACCTGCTCCATACTACTATCATCCCACCTTTATTGTACTCATACCTACCCCATACTACTACCATCCCACCTTTATTGTACTCATACCTGCCCCATACTACTATCATCCCACCTTTATTGTACTCACAATGCTCCTGTACTACTACTGCCCCACCTTTATTGCACTTATATCATCCCACCTTTATTGTACTTACACCTGTCCCATACTGCTACCATCCCACTTTAATTGTACTCAGACCTGTCCCATACTACTACCACCCACCTTTATCTGCCTTAGTAATAATAAGGTCTGTATTTGCTGCTAAGTGGTTCAAAGCATGTCTTTTTTCCCTGGACAAATTATGGTGATAGTTTCTAAACACCAGTTTGTGATCTACCTCTAGCTCTCTTAACACTTGTTCAAATAACTTAACAGCTGGATGATGAGGGTTAAACCCAGATTTCCTAAAATGAAATTTACACATTTCATTAACCTCACCACAATTGTTCGGTCATGTATGAAACCAATACTTCGGACTTAATTCACATATAAAACTTTTTAAAATCTGTGACATTAGTAGAAAGGGGTACAAAAAAGGAATGCAAAAAAAATTAAATCATTTTCATACATAGATGGTTTCTTACAATGTCACTGCATTGTAACCTCAATACCTCACAAATATGTCATGATGTCAGGCACTATTTAGAAGCAACATGTGTGTGTGTGTGTGTGTGTGTGTGTGTGTGTGTGTGTGTGTGTGTATATATATATATATATATATATATATATATATATATATACTGAAGATTTTTCTAGATCTTTATTGGAACTGTCAGATTTTGTGCTGACAAAATTTTTTTTTTTGTTATTCTTGTTAATGTTATTTACAAATACAAGGTACAGCTATGGGGGCTACCATTGCCCCCATATATGCAAATATTTTTATGGGATATTTTGAGTTGCAATGTGCTTATGATGAAAAATTTTAGATATTTTTGAATCAAATGGAATTGTGGAGGCACTATCTAGATGACTGTTGGGTTCTTTGGAAGGGGAATATTTAAAATTTACAAAATGTTGTCTCCTATCTAAATAGTAATGATATGGAAATACAATTTACTTACTTTGCAGACTTATTTGTCTGTCAGTTTTTAGATGTGCAGATTACCAAAGTGACTGATGGTTCAGTGTGTGAATATTATTGTAGATACATTTATGTAAGCTCTGGATTTGACACAATTGCCAGAAGACAAAGCCAAGTAACTGTTAATCCCAATAACCTCACAAGAAACAGACATGTGTACAGGGCAGCAGGGTTTAGGGAAAACACCAGGCTGAGGTGGTCTCCCCGTGGAAGTATGGAAACATCTTAAACCAGTATTAATTCCCATATGGTTTAAACCTTTCAGTGTTATTCTGGAGTATAAAAAGATATAGTACTCTTGGAAGAAAGCAATATTTTAAAAGATTTTAAAGGACGAGAAGAACTGTGGCAACCCCAGTTTACACAGACTAATTTCAACCCTGATCCAAGACTTAAAACTTTCAGTTCAATCCTAGTGACTAGGATTAGTAACTTATTCTCAAGATTTATAGAAGAGGATCAATGTAGATTTATGAAAGATATGGAAACATTTGACAACAGAATTAGAACACATATGATACATGATGAAGCAGAAAAGATGAACAGACGTTTGGTAGTATTGGTGATGGATGCTTTAAATTCATTTAATCGGGTACATTAGAATTATTTATAAGAAATATAGGGAATAATGGAGGTTCTTGAGGGGTTTATCAGTCTATTAAAAGAGATCTATAGAGGATCTACTGCTAGGATTAAAACTTATACAATGACATCAGAAGAAGTATAGCTAAAAAAGGGGCAGAAGACAAGAATGCCCTTTGTCACCACTTTTGTTTGTTACTTTGTTACTAGACTCCCCCTTGCCCAAAAAATTAGACAGCCAGGAATAGTGGGATTGGAGAGGTAAAGAGAAAAAAAAAATCACACGGTATGCAGATGTGTTACTGTACTTTACAAATTCGGAAAGGGACTTAGTATTTTATTTGGTACACATATAATTTGCAATTGCCACGGGATATAAAATAAACAAAGATAAGACATAAACAATTTTTGCAAATAATGCACCACCTTGGGACTTAGTACAAACAATTCCTCATCTTTTGGATTACTTCCAGTTGAAACATTTAGGGACATGGATCACTATAAATGCCAAGAATATTCTGAAGGAGTCTTTGAAACAGAAATAAACATAATGACTATGTTAAAAATGCAGTTTACTTATATGTGACAGGGAACATAGAATTCAGGTTATAAAAACATTTATCTTCTCATTGGTTTTGTATTTATCACAAACCTTATGATACTGGGAATCATTTCTGTAATAAGATCAGATGAGCTGTAATGAAATGGGTCCACTTTGGTAGACAGAATTTACAATTACCTGAATTGCAGATTCTGGAGACAATACCACCGAACTTTCAATAAATTGAACCTGAACATCACCAATTTTTTTACAGGGAATGGAGACACTTGGCCAACACGGGGAAATTTGCCCTTTTCCCCCACTGGAGTGCATTCCTGGAGTTGGTATATTTAGTTGGGGAGATATGGGTGTAGCCCTCACACCTGTGTGGGTTTGACATACTTTGGTGTGTTATTTTGTTAAATGTCGGCCAAGTGTCTTCTTTCCCTGTAAAAAACTTCAGTAATGTGAAGGTTTGGTTTATTGAAATTTCGATGTTGTCATTTCAATAATCTGTAGTTCAGTTAAGTGTAAATTTGGTCTACTGAAGTAGAACCAATGAAATACATTTGGGGAGGAAAGCATACAAGAGTGAGATGGCAGGAGACGGTATCGCTATTAAATATACACATTACACAGTTGTTTGCAGGTGCACATTATGCCAACCTCTAAACAAACTACAATGTGCACCTGCAAGCAACGTTTTCCATAATACTTATGAAAATAGATTAATTCAAATGTTTCAAAAAATGATAGAATTAGGGGATGGAGCATGTAGGGAAAACCTGAGACTTTCTGCTATACCAGAGAAAGTGGATGGAACTGACTATATTAATTTTATGAAGGTACAAATAAACAACTGGTTTGGTATTCCACAGCAGGAATTTCTAAGTGAAAGGGCACATTGTGTGTATGCTCTAAACCTGGCCATAAGACATCAGACAAGACTCATATTAGTAAAGATGCAATTCTACCAGCAGAAAGAGTTGCTCCTGAAAACGGTGGCAGAAGGGCAAAATATTAAGTTGTGGAAAGAAGAGGCTAAGGAAGAAATACAAAAGTTCGCCCAACAAAAAGTGAGTCATCAAGCAGAAGGGGACTCTGCCTCTTATTCTTCTGATAAAAAAGGACATAGGAAGACTTTGCTAGTGAAACCTTTTCCTATGTTCCAAAGGAAAATTCTTGAGAAACAGAGAAAAGCATAGGAGTTGAGTACAGGAAACAGTAGTGCGGTGAAATTGAAACAGAGTCTGGATTTGGGAGATGGAGATGAACAGGAAGAAGACCACCAATGCAGAAATTAGTGAATAAATGTGAAATTACAAAGCATCAATCACATTTATGAAATACGGCTACACAAGAAAAGGTGGAAAGAATGGACTTTTGTTGACTCTGTTAAACTTTTTGGGACAACTGTTCTATTAGAAGGGTTAAATTTCATTATTTCAAGATGTACATAGTTTTGTTTGTTTGTGTTAATTTAACAGGCTGTGGGGGGTGTTTGTTTTTTCCCTGATGGTTTTCATTAAAACAAAAAGTCTTGTAAAATGTGACATAAATTTGAAGGGAGATGATATGAAAAAAATTGAATAAAGACTCAATCGGCCAGACATTATTGGGTTCATGTAATACAAAAGCTGGAAATAGACATTTAAAAAACCTGTCACATATAATAGGTGGGAATAGTGACTTATAATGGCGACATTTTCCATATTATCTTGGAATGTGAATGGCCTTACAGGTATAGACAAAAAGGAAAGAAAGTATAATTATATTATGAAATATAGTGTGCAGATAGTAATGCAACAGGAGAAATTTGGAAAGAACTTTCCATATAAATTTGATGCAGAAATTATTTCACAATGGATATTCAGCAGAATATCAGGAACAAAGGAAAAGAGGAGTACTTATATTAATTGCTAGAGGAGCTCCAATAGAGATAGAAGGGGGAAAAAAGATAATAAAGGTAGATTTGTGGTAGTAAATGGCTAATGGTAAGGGAGGAAGATTAAGTTGGCATGTATTTATACTACACCTAAAACTGCTATTATGGACCTTAAGAACATTTTGGGAGAAAATACCAGCTTTCAGCAATGAATGGTATTTATAGGTGGGGGATGGAATTTGATTTGCAACAATGAGGATATATCTGGAGGAGGGATGTAAAGGGAAAATGTAACAAAAGGGTCTATATTAAAAGCCCAAAACGACAAATGCTCGTGTCTATGTACATCGATACATAAAAGTCGATGTACATAAACAGCGAAACACAAAAACAGCAAAATTTCAAATGCCGAACGTGTTCCGTCATCAGAATGAGCCACACAGGTAAGTAAAAAATAACACTAAATAAGTTATTTAACACGCTTTAGCAGGGTGGCAAGCCCCCTGCACCCCCACACCCCCTACCTTAATATACCAACTCCGAGACCACACTACAGTGGGGAAAAAGATATATTTCCTTATCCCCACCATCGCGCTGCTGACCAGGATACATGTTCGGTGTTTGAAATTTCGCTGTTTTCATGTTTTTCTGTTTATGTACATTGACCTTTATGTGTCTTTATGTGGCTTTTAATATAGACCTGTAACAAAAGAGGGTATATTTCTAAAGAATTTTTTGAAAATATTTGGTATGGAACACATGAATTCAGTAGTAGGAGCTCCGAGAAAATTTTCATATTATTCCCTTAGGTACAATAATGGGGGCTAGACTAGACAGAAATTATATTATGTGCATTTAATTGAGAGTTTTGACAGACATCCAATAATTATTTCAGATCATGCATCAATAATAATATAAAAATGCAAGGTAGCAAAGTAAAAATGAGACAGTGGTGCTTCCCCACGTACCTTTTAAAAAGGGTGTTATTTAAGGAGTTGGTAGTTGAAATTATTAGAAAGTTATTAGGGAAGATAGAAAGTACTCCTAAAAGTTATAGCTAGTGAGTGGGACAAAATGAAAATGGAGTTTAAAAGTAGTGTAGAAATAAAAAAAGAGATATGTTTAGGAAGTAACAAGAATTATTTAGAGGGGCTGACAAAGGTTAAAGTGTTATAAAATAAGGGGAATCTCACAGAACAAGAAGAGGTGCAACTGCAGAGTACTAAAGAGAAAATAAGGGAGTACCTGGATAATGTGCATGAGTTTAGAAAGATTGCTGTTAAGCAACTTTTTTGAAAATATCTCCAGAGCACAAAAACTTTTAGCACAGTGACTTAGGCAACAGAATATTGAAAGGATTGTTGCCAAACCTTGGGACCCTATAGAAAAAATAACCACATATCCTCCTGTAGAGATATAAGAGATATTTCAGAAATGTTATGAAAATTTATATAAAGCAAAGAAATGGGGAAAGCAAGTAGAAGCACAAAAGGAAAGGTTTATGGAAGTCTTAAATATGCCAAGATTAGAGGTAAATGAGGCTCAACAGTTAACAGTTAAGATGGGAGATGAGATAAAAAGGTAGTGTATAACCAATCTGCTGGAAAGTTTCCAGGAATAGTTGGTATTCTGGTGGATGTTTGGAAGCTAGGCAGGAAGAAAGTGTTAAAGATCTGGAGGTTATAATTAACAGTATTTTAAAAGGAGTGGAGGCACTAACATCTTGGAAAAAAGCTGTGGTGGCTGTAATACCTAAAGACTGTAAAGACCCATCAAATTCAGCTTCATATAAGCCCATTTCAATTTTAAACCATGATTATAAAGTGTTTATTTCTTTAAAGGCTAACTGAATAGCAAAGGTGTTGCCAAAATTGATAGATATGGATCTGTGTGGTTTGGTGGAGTGGAGACAAATATTTGACAACAGTAACAAAACAATGATTACCCAGAGGGAAGCAGAATGTAAGAAAATATTGCTGTCGTTGGTTGGTCTTGATACAGAGAAAGCATTTTACAGAGTAAGCTGGGATTTTATGAGTAGGGCAATGAAAGTATTTGCATACCCTGATACAATAATACAATTAATTAGGAGACTATATGAGGGATATGAGGCAAAAATCAAAGTGGGAGGGTTCCTCTCAGATAAGTGGTGAGTGAACAGAGGAACCAAGCAGGGGTGCTCTCTCTCTCTCCCCTTTGTTATTTTTGTTATATTTAGAATAACTGGCAAAGAAAATAAGGGACTCAGAAATTCAAGGATATAATTGGTAAGGTAATCAAGAAAAGTTGGCTTTATTTGCAGACAATATTATTTTGTAGCTACTAGAACCAGAAAAGGACATCTCAGAATTGTATAACATTCTGAGACAGTTCTAAGGTTTTTCCTGGATAGAAAATGAATGAAGATAAAATAAAAGCTATAGATGTAAACTATATACTTACATATTTTTTTATTTATTTAACATTTGTTTACCAGGAAAGCCCAACTTGGAATGAAGCCAATGTTCAGCAGAGGCCCAGGGAGAAACACTCCAACTGCATGTCTTTGTAATGTGGGAGGAAAAAGGTGTACCCGGAGAAAACCCACACGAACACAGGGAGGACATGCAGACTCCACACAGATGGCACTCCAGCTAAGAATTGAACCAGAGAACCCCTTGCTGTGAGGCGACAATGCTACTGCTGCACCACTGCGCTGTATATAAACGCATTCAGCAATACCCATATTTATGCGGACACGATAAAATGAAGTATTTTCTAGTATTGCTTAAAAATAATTCTGTTATGGCAGTGAAAATATGTGGGAAGAGGCTAAATAAAAGATAACACAAAAACTGAGAAATTGGAAGTTTTTATCTGTGGATATGGATAGAAAGATACAAGCAGTAAAAAGTTTTTAGTCTGTTTAATATATAAAGATCTGGCATAATTTTATCAACCAGAGGAGGAGTTGTAGTCCATAATTAATAAAGAGTTGAAGGAATTTACCTGGGAGGAAAACAGAAGTGCAATAAGTTGATCCTTCCAATAGAACAAGGTGGTTTAGGATTACCTGATTTGAAGTTTTAGAGCTACACATTTTTAAGGGTCTATATCATCCAATCGAATGTTGACAATGTCGAACGCTCTAAAGAGCGAAAAGGATGGAACTCAAAGTTCTGCTATTGAGATTGCAGTACAGCGAAGTTTGGAATACTTTCCCTTTCCTCACTGTAGTGTGATCTCTGAGTTGGACTATATATTTAGTGGGGGGGTGCAGCCCTCCACAATAAGGAGTTCAAGTTCTGGCATTTTCTTTCTTTAAAGCGGTTGACATTGTCAACATTCAATTATATAATATAGAGCCATTTTTAAGGCTCTTATATATAACATAAGTAGGAAGCTACAATTCAAAGTGGAAAGGGAGATGATGAAGGGGGGTTAAGAAAGAAGGAGAGACAGTGTAGTCTTGGACATAGATCCTTAAGAAGAAGAATAACAGTCATACAGAATATTACATTTATAAAGTAGCAGAAAGTATTCCAAGAACTAGGTCAACAAGTGAATGGAGAAAGGAGATTATGCCAATAGGATGATTGCTATTAGGGGTATAGAGGATATGCAACAGGGAGCTGGAATTTACTGGAGGAAACTGCCAAAGGAACCCAGATTTTGGAACAAATAATTAGAGAAGGAAAGGTAACAGAATTGGAAGAGGTCAAGATGATATCTGAACTGCAGGCAACAGACTGCCTTCCCTATCAGGGATTGATATCAAAGTATAGACAAAGAGAAAGAGATAAGGGAATCCTAAGTGAAAGACCTGCATTGGTGGAGTTTTAAGTTGACTCTAGAACAGAAGTTGTTGTTAAAAAAGTAATAATTACTACAACATATAAATGTTGCATGAGAATGACAGGAACCAATCAGGGGAGATTAGAAAAGATTTGGAAGAGACATTAGATAAGTAATTTTCTAAGAAATAATGGAAGGGCATATGCCTTCTTCTTCTCTTTCAGCTGTTCCCATTAGGGGTCGCCACAGCGGATCATCTGTTTCCATTTCTTCCTGTTCTCTACATATTGCTATGTCACACCAACCACCTGCATGTCCTCTCTCACTATGTCCATAAACCTTATCTTAGGCCTTCCTCTTTTCCTCTTACCTGGCAGCTCCATCCTTAACATCCTTTTCCCAATATACCCATCACCCCTCTTCAGCACATGTCCAAACCAATGCAATCTCACCTCTCTGACTTTGTCTCCAAAGCGTCCAACCTGAGCTGAACCTCTAATATACTGATTCCTAATCCTGTCCATCCTTGTCATACCCAGTGCAAATCTTAACATCTTTAACTCTGCCACTTCCAGCTCAGATTCATGCCTTTTTGTCAGTGCCACTGTCTCCAACCCATACAACATAGCTGCCCTCACTACCCTCTTGTAGACCTTCCCTTTCACTCTTACTGGTACCCGTCTGTCACAAATCACTCCTGACACTCTTTTCCACCCATTCCACCCTGCCTGTACTCTCTTCTTCACCTCTCTTCCACACTCACCATTACTCTGAACTGTTGATCCCAAGTACTTAAACTCATCCACCTTCACCAGCTCTAATCCCTGCATTCTCACCATTCCTCTATCATCCCTCTCATTCACACACTCATATTCTTGTCTTAGTCCTGCTGACCTTCATTCCTCTTCTCTCTAGAGCATATCTCCACCTCTCCAGGGTCTCCTCAACATGGTCCCTACTCTCACTACAGATCACAATGTCATCTGCAAACATCATAGTCCATGGGGCTTCCTGTCTGATCTCGTCTGTCAACCTGTTCATCACCATTGCAAATAAGAAAGGGCTCAGAGCTGATCCTTGATGTAATCCCACCTCCACCTTAAATGGATCTGTCACACCCACTGCAGACTTCACCACTGTCACACTACCCTCATACATATCCTGTACCACTCTTACATACTTCTCTGCCACTCCTGACCTCCTCATACAATACCACAACTCCTCTCTAGGTACCCTATCATATGCTTTCTCCAAGTCCACAAAGACACAATGCAACTCCTTCAGACCTTCTCTAAATTTCTCCATCAACACTCTCAGAGCAAACATCATATCTGTAGTGCTCTTTCCCGGCATGAAACCATACTGCTGATCGCTTATCACCTCCCTTCTTAGCCTAGCTTCCACTACTCTTTTCCATAACTTCAAGCTGTGACTGATCAGTTTTATCCCTCTGTAGTTACTACAACTCTGCACATCACCCTTATTCTTAAAAATAGGTACCAAAACACTTTTTCTACACTCCTCAGGCATTCTTTGACTTTCCAAGATTTCATTAAACAATCTGCTTAAAAACTCTACTGCCATTTCTCCTAAGCACCTCCATGCTTCCACTGGTATGTCACCTGGACCAACAGCCTTTCCATTCTTCATCCTCTTCATAGCTGTCCGTACTTCCTCCTTGCTGATCTGTTTCACTTCCTGATTCACTATCCCCACATCATCCAACCTTCTCCCTCTCTCATTCTCTTCATTCATCAGCCCCTCAAAGTACTCTTTCCATCTGCTCAACACACTCTCCTCACTTGGAGAATGGGAGGACATATGTATGACTCTCAAATATGCAAGAAAATCTAGAAAATTTAAGATTTTGCTCAGAAATGTTTGCATCAGTATCGTTATACCCTAAGCAGACTCCAAAGAATTTTTCCTCATGTACATCGCAAATGTTGGAGATGTGAATGTAACAGGGAGCATACATTTTGGAAGTGTAATGAATTGTCAGGCTTTAAAAATTACCTACATAGTATTCTGTCAGAAATACTGTGCAAAAAATGGGTGTTAACTAAGGAAATAATTTTTTTTAGCTGGGATACAGGATCTCAATTGTCAAGACATGGTAAGACCTTGTTGAAATCACTTCTGGTGGCTGCCAAAAAAAGTAATTACTAGAAAATTGAAACCAAAGTCTAAACCAACTGTATTTGAAGTAGTGAATACTTTAAAAGAGATAAAAGACTGTAAGTGGTCTCTTTAGGAAATGGCAGGAGCAGACTGCATAAAAAATAGAAATTGTGGGAACAATACATGCAGAAAAAAGTTTTGGAGGAGGAATGATGTTCAAGACAAGGCAGGAACTGAACAATTTATGTAATGTTGGATTAATTATATTGTATAGAAGAATATATGTGATGTGGAAGGCTTGTAAACGTGAACTTAATATTATGAATTCTTTACTTTTATATAAAAGTAAGTTTGTTAATGTCACACATGATAAATCAATAAAGGTGTTAAAAAAAGAAAAATGTCAAAAGTTTGAAATGTTGAAAAGTGCATAAAAAGTGAATATACAATTTATTTATTTGCATTTGTTTACTGGAAAGGTCCACTGGGCCAACAGATACCCATTTTCAGTGGTGGCCCGAGGAGAAAATAATAGGTAAATAAATATATCATTGTAATATAATGCTGATGATTTTTGATACACACTATATGAGAAATTGTGAGTTCAGTAAAGCTGTGTTTAAAAAAAAACAGAAAGAAAATAGGTGACAATTCCCATGTAAGACATAATACAGAATCTCCAGTGTGTGCTTTACATATGATACTTTAACTAAACTAGATAGCACATAAATGGTACTTATATCAGATGAGTAATGTATATTTTTCAGCTATTTTGCAAAGTACTATATAGAATATGTTTTGCATTGCTCTTTAATTATTGCATTTACTGCTGTGTATTGCTGTCATTCCCTGGGATTCAGAAAGGCTAAATTGTGATACAGTTGCCTTAACCCAAAGCTTTCTACACTGAGACGAACCTTTCTGATTCAGACTGCTCTCACTATGTTTTTTTCCTGCAGGTGACCATAGCACAGAGAAGTAGTCTCTCTTGGGAAGCTGGAAGTTAATGCTGGAGTCTAGTGAAATTAATTCTAATTAGTCATATGCTCTCATCTGGAAATGGCCGTAGTTCCTGACTAACCTGGCAGAATGATTCAGGGAATCATTCTGTTGCGTCTTTTTTTTTTTTCTCTATGAGGAAAAAGTGAATGCTGTCTTTTGATGGTGATCACCGGTCACTCCTATGGGAGTAACCACATTACAGTTCAGTATAACAGTACCATGAAATTTTGTGTGCATCTATGTACGTGTGTGGGCATGTCTGAGCATTTATAGGGGTACGAGTGCTGCTGAATATTTTCTCTGTGTATGCACATGTGCATGCGTGTGTTTGTGTGTGTGAACGTGTGTCTTTGTGTGTAGATAATGGCCAAGGTACTGCAGTGTGTGGGCTGGTAGCACTCCTCTCAGCTTCTTGGTGCAAGAATTTTGGACAGTTCTGAAAATAATGGGGGCATAAAGCTTCAAAATCAAAGACACATTTTAAATATTTTTCTTAGAAAGTTGTACATTACTAGACGTTTCTGATGCATGTCAAGCCTGAATCTCAACCTGTTATTATTTAGTAACTTCAATCCTCAATGGTTTGCCAGAAAAAAAAAGACATACATTTTAAGAGGAAATATGAGGCAAAATATGGATGTTCTATAAAATTCTGGACAGCTTAGAGGTATGGTTGGCAGGACGAACAGTTACAGGGTCAGGTCTAACGGCACAGAGTTCAATTCAGAGACATAGTTATGAATTGATAAATAAGGTGATTTTTCTGTGTGGCTTTACGATGTCTCTGAATCAGAGATTCTGTCCATCACTGTAATAGACCAACGCATGATGGCCAAATAATGTGGATGAAAAGAATCTATCTGAATTCTATGGTTTACCTATACTTTGTGACATTTACTATTGTTCTACAGAAGCATTGCTGTTCTAGTGATTGTAATTATTTTACTGTCTGTCTGTGTTCAAGATGCCCTAGCTAAGAAAAGATGCTGTTACCAGCTTGGACAGAAAGGCAGTACAATTTCCTTTTACTTATTTGACATATTTAGTTTGGTTGAACTCTTTTTTTTTTTTGAGTTTGGGTGTAAATAGTAAGATGCTCCCTCATCTGGCTACTTAGGCAGACAAGTGAGTGGTCACATGACATGCAGGGATGCATAAAACGTGCCTTTGAGTGATCTGTATAATCTGAGTGATTGGCAGGAGGCAGGAAAACTGATAACATAAAAATTTAGTTTTCATTTTATAAAAAAATCAGTGTATGTACCTTTATACTGTGTACCACGTAAAACTAGCTGGCAAAGGCTGCAGCTTACCAAATAATATAATCCTTGTGAGACTGCACTGATTTAAATTAGTACATCATGGTCTGGTGGTCTGATAATTCTATATCAGACTTCAGTATGGTTCCCTGTTAATGTAAAATACGGATATTTACTGTCTTGAGGATTTGTTTGATAGGAGCTTCTTAAACCACTTAATAGTCTGTAACCTGCTCAGTGACAATTCAATTAATTATAATATGGAAAGTCAGAAATAGTGATGTTAATAACAGCTTGAACTCATGTTGTTGTACAGAATGTAATCTTCTTGGTGATGTTTTAACACTATTTAAAGTAAAGTACAATGTGCACAAAAACTGTTTTACTTACCCAGTAATAAATCATACTCTTGATTCATATAAATTATGAGATTATTCAACACAAACTTCTCTCTCTAATGTCTGAGGCTTACATTAAGATAGCTACTCTTTCTACTAATACAAAAATGCTCCTTTGTGGTTACTGCAACTCAAACAAAGCTATTATTACAGTGTGAAGTTGTTACAGAGGAACTGCCTCTACAGGAAGTACCTGGCCCTCTGATATCTAGCACAGCAGCAGTGTATGTTGATGTAAATCTTCAGGAAGCATTTATTAACTTATCAGTCATACAGCAATTGTATTAGCTCACAGAAAAATGTCCAGAGAGTGATTATGAACAAAGACTTAGGTCAAACCAGCAGTATTCATTTGAAGGGGTCTTGAAGAGGTGTTGAAAACTCAAAAGGATGTATGTTGAAATGAATGAAGATGAAACAGAAATGTAAAATATTCAAAACAGAAAAAGAACAGAAGAAGAGGAGGAGTGGGGGGAACATTTACTAAGAAGTAGATTCTAAATGATGGAGGTAGAAGCGTGGAAGATGTAAATAAATATGATTGCAAATTCTATATGATAGGATCATAGGATCATAGAAAATTACTAGGTTATCAACCTAGAGGTAATTTTAAGCCTAGCCATTTCACCCAATGTAATACCATAGATGTACTAATCAATACCCAAGACTGCATTTAGTGATGACTGCCCATGTCCAGGTGGGTTGTGGGTGCTATCTCTAGTAAGAATTTATGGTGCCCTGTCCACTCATCCAGATTCCTCTTGAACAGTGTCATATAGGTGCTCTGTTTCACATGAATTGGCAGTTTGTTCCAAAGATGTGGTAGTTGCTGGGAGATAAATCTTTCCCTCCAGCATATCCTATATAAGATGCAGGCCATATTTAAGTCCCTGGAATGGGTAGCCCTAGACCCATTTGAGTTATGGATATGCCGTAAGTTCATTAGGTTTGGGTCTTGGATTGCTCTGTAGGCCAGGCATACATCTCCCCTAAGAAGTCTATATGATATGGAGTACAGTTTCATGGATTTCAGTCTATTTGTGTAAGGTACATGCTGGAGGTCCTTGATCTTCTTTTTTAGAAACCTATGAGGTCTCTCTAATTGCTATAAATGCTTAGCAAGATACATACCGAATGGGGCGTTATACTCAATTATGGGCCAGGTAAGTGCAGAGTATAGGGGAGTTAAAACTTCTTTTTCTTTCGAGGCAATGCCTTTACTAATCAAGTGAGCTATATAGAAAGCTTCCTTTACAATGGTAGACACGTAGTGGTCAAAGTTAAGGTCACGGCCAACCTGTGATCCTAGGTCCCTTACCACTTCATGGGTACTTAGGGTATTTTTATTGATTTGATAGTCTGAAGGGAAATTGTTTGTGCCAAAGGGAATGATGGTGCATTTCTCTGCATTCAGTTTGCGGCTGTGATTAATACACCAGTCGTTGGTCTGTGTGAGACCATCCTGGATTATACTGACATCATTTGGGAATTCAATGATTGCACCTAGTTTGCAGTCGTCTGTAAACTTGGTCAGCCACAACCCTTTAGTTTTGACATGAACTTCTGAGAAGTATATACTGAACAAAAGTGGGGCAAGATCTGACCCCTGTGGCACTCCTCTGGTAATTTGTCTGCTGGTTGATGTGGAGTCACCCACTTTGATAGTGTGTGTCCAGTTTGTGAGCCAATTGGCAACCCCTTCTTACAATGAAGGGGTTTACATTCAGTTTTCTAAGTTTATCGGTAATGCCTGAATGTGGGATTATGTCAAAAGCCTTTGCCAAGTTGAGGTATGCTGTGTGCACAGATTTTCCCTCATTTATGGCCATGGTCACACTTTCAAAGAAATCCACCAGATTTACCAGGCAGAATCTGCCCTTCATGAAGATGAATTGGGTAGGGTCCAGGGTTTGGAGGTCACCTATGTCTTTATTTATGAGGTCCATGATGATACATTCCATGGCCTTACAGATGAGGCTGGTCAGGCTTATGGGTCTGTAATTCCCCAGGTCTGTTGCTAGGCCATCTTTGTGGAGGGGAATAACTGTAGGTGTTCTCCATTCCGCAGGAAGAAAAACCTTGTGGTTAAGCTATGATTGAAAACAGTACTTCATGGCAATGCTAGTTCATGTTTTAGCCTGTTTAGAAGACAGCCTGGGATGACATCTGGTCTCATAGAGGCCATGTTCTTTGCCTTGAACAGGGCTTTGAGGACCTGCTCTTCAGATATGTAAGGTAGGGGTGAGAGTTTGGGGGAGGATTTGTTGTAAGTTAGTAGTGATAAGGGAGTGAAATTTTTGCCAAATCTATCCGCTAGCAGGTTTGCTATGTCTGCGGGGTCAGTGTGCGTACGATACCATTGGCCACCAGTTCTTCACATGCTTGGGTCCTACCCATTAGGTTACATACATAGCTGTAAAAGGCCTTATGTTTATCATTGGCAGTACTTGCTAGGTTTCTCTCAAATGAGCTCTTGGATGATTTGACAAGTTGTCTTATTTGCCTGTTAAGGCTGAGGAGGGTGCTTTTCCATAGTTGGGTCCTTATCTTTGTTTTCTTGGACAGCAACATTTTGCATTTATTGTAGAGTTTGTTGATGCTGGAAGTCCACCATAGCAGCTTGATTTTACTTGGGGCTCTGGCTTTGATTCTATCTGGTACAGCCAAGTTTATACACTTATGCAAGTGACTGTACAGGGCTTTAGTGTAAGCTTCAGCGTAGTTACAACTTTCAGCTTGGGATGGGTCTTGGAAAGCATTTATACCTTCACCTAGGAGGGTATAGTTTGCATTGCTGAAGTTTTTAGTCTTATTTCACCCTTTGTGAGTTCAGGTGTCAGTGTCAGTTCAAAGGTGACTGATTTGTGGTCAGTTTTAACTAATGAAGGTCCAACAGTTGCAGCAGTGCACCTGTCTGACATGTTAGTGAGGACAAGATCTAGAATGTCTGTTCCTCTTGTTGGGTTATGGACAATTTGCTCTAGGGTATTTGAATTCACACAGTCAAGAAACTTTTGTGCTAGCGAGTTTGGGCTAGAGTAGGTTTCCCAGTTGATGGTGGCTGAGGGAAATGCTGAGATCAACACCTCCTACTGGATCCCTGAAAAGGTAAAATAGGTGCGAATGATAGGAGATTCTAAGTGGAGTGAAAAATGTATTGCCATAAATCAACTGTGGTTCTGTAATCATATATATCTACACAACCAGGAAGTAAAGGATATATTAGTTGCACTTCAAACAATTTTAAAGAGCAGATGGTCTTAAGACCTAGATATAGCGGGCTGTGGTATTAATGATGTAAGAAAAAAATAAATGGAAAAACAGGATGAACAAGTGAAAGGTATCACTGAAATAAGAGAGGAGAAAAAAAAAACTTGCATTACTATTCTCTGATGTCTTAACTTCTTTAACGCATGGTTCTTTATTAAAAGGGATAGCAAATATCTTCACCAGTAAAATTTGCCAAGTGTGACACATGAATCATTTCAGAGTAGTGTACTTGTTGGAGAATTCTGTGGAAAGGAATCATATTCTGCATATGATAAACTGCACTTAAGCAACAATGACAGCATGAAATCCAGTTCACAAATTACCACAATTAAGGATTTTTAGAGTTTTGGGCAGCCAAGGTGGTGCAGTGGTTACCATTGTCACCTCACAGCAAGAGGTTCTCTGGTTTGATCCTCAGCTGGGATGTCTTCTGTGCAGAGTCTGCATGTCCTCCCTGTGGTCGAGTGGGCTTCCTCCAGGTGCTCCAGTTTACTTCAGCATCCCAAAGACATGCTGTAGGTGGATTGGACACTCCAAATTGGCCCTAGGTGTGAGTGTGTGCCTTCTGCAGAAGGTTGAGCACCGGGCTGGCAACTCAACACCTTAAAACTTCACTGCCAATCATGAGCAGACAGGTGATCTGCTGTGGTGACCCCCTAACTGGGAAAAAGCAGAAAGAAAAAGAAGAAGAAGAAGGATTTGTAGAATTTTCTCAGTGAAGATACTTCAGTGACTATTCAAAAAACTCACTGAACTGTCTTCTAATCATTGCCAGGAGTCTTAATAACAGAGAAATGTGATTTACTGTTTGCTACAAAATCTTGCTTTGGCAATTTGAACCCACCATTCTTTATCCCCACTTTCATGAGGTGCCATTAATATAAAAAAATAAAAATGGGGATACTGCTTCTATCATTGTACAACAAAGTAGTGCATGGACCATGCTAATTTCATTACTTTCCGATATTCAGCAAAAGACCAACCAGTTAAGCACCAGAGTGACACATGACCCGACCTTAACAAATATTAAGCACCCCCTACTAAAGTTGTTATGGTCAGTTAGCACTAAGATCTTATTAATTTGGTAGTGAGATTGTGGCATGCTCTATCGGTTTAAAGGTGGAGAGATATTTTTCCTTTCTATGCATCACGTAGTTATGTCTGCCTTAGCAAGTTATAACTCTGTCACTGAACTAATGGTCTGCTTTAAAAATAAGTTTCTAATCATAGCAAGTGTCTTAAACTCCTCACCTATATTTTGGTATTGTACATCCTCACACAGTAAGCTATTTTTGAAAACGCTGAAAATTAATGTAATAAATAATTGCTCTCAATCAATCACTAAGTGTATCTATGAAGACAGCAGATTGAATGTTGTCTTTTTAAAGAATGACAGAATTACTTCAGTACTTCCAATTGTAAAATAACTGAGATTATTTGTGACTCAGAGCATCTGTGTGCAACATAACAAATTCTAACTAAAATAATGATAATATAAAAAAAGCTGAAAGTGCTAAGAATTTCTGTTGGGAGACTATAAGGCTACTACTGCTTTGACAGGAAGATGGAAATGGAATGAACAAGTTTACAACAAAGTAGTGCATGGACCATGCTAATTTAATTACATTCCGATATTCAGCAAAAGACCAACCAGTTAAGCGCCAGAGTGGCACATGACCCGACCTTAACAAATATTAAGCACCCCCTACTAAAGTTGTTATGGTCAGGTCTACCACCAGCCTGTAAAATCTGCCGGTAGTGTCCAGCAAATGACAGCAGCAAAAATAAAAGATATGTTTTTGACTGTTGTCCATACTGGTTGTGATGATATTTGCTAGGGCCAGCATAGCCAGCTGGAGTTCTGTAAAGAATATGTCCTTTGAATATCAAACTGATTTATACAAGATGTTCATGTTACAAATGTATTAGAACTGTATGGCATTTGAATATCAAACTGATTTTGCCCAAATGCTTATGTTACAAATGTCAAAATCGAAATGTGTCTGTAAAGATTTTAGTGTTAAAAAATGTATCAACAGTGGGTCCTTCTGGACAGAGAAGGAATATACATGTGAGACTGTATGTATATATGTTAGCAAAGGACACTGGAAGCGAAGGGGTTAAACAGCTAGCTTACTTCTTATTTAATCAGACCACCTGTTGGGCCATAGAAGGGTTTATCTTACAGCTCTGAATAGGACCAGAGACAGCATGTCTGGAAGAAGCCTTTGTTCACTAGCTCAGTAAAAAGAGAGGAAGCCCCAGGCACTGCTGTAAACATTAGCAAAACCTTAGATATGCATCTTATCACATCTATGCTAACATTCTGTCTCAAGCTTCAAAGGGGAATAGTTTAAGAACCTAGAGTCAGGTGACCAGGTGAGGTCATTCTTGGAGATTTTAGATATTACAGAGAGAAATCTCTCAGTATTGAGTATTCTGTCTTGGTTCTGACAGCAAGAAGGACCACTCACCACATCATCTGCCTTGCTCTATTAAGTAAGTAGGGAATAGTAATTCTCCTAGATTCGGTAAGGAAAACATAGTGAAGCTTAGCCTAGATGTTGATTTTCTTTATTTGTCTGCATCTGACCATCAATGTTATTTTCAATATTTCCTGTTATTTGAACAGTGTTGTTTACTGTAAATATATATTCAGTATTTTCATTTCATTATTTATTATTAAATATATTTAAAACTTCTATTGTGGCCAGTCCTTTCAGAAAGTATTTAACCTCTGAGAGTGCTTATTATTTATTTGCTGACACTGTGTCGGCCACTCCTGAAGGCCTAGCTGTCTTGGTCAACTACTACCATTTTGTATAAGCATTACTATTACACAGTATAATTTGGCACCCTTTAATGACCTTAGAGTAGTTGATTGTGGAGTGTCTAGTAACAGGGATAACTACCTTATACTCTGGGCAGAAGGGGCACAGCAGGTAAATCTGTGCCAGCCTTTCCCATGTGGCTGGGTGTGAAAAATCATATCTCACAGAGAGAGAGTGTGTGTGTGTGTGTGTGTGTGTGTGTGTGTGTGTGTGTGTGTGTGTGTGTGTGTGTGTGTGTGTGTGTGAGCTGCTTGGAGCATGGAAACAAAGCACTGGTTTCACAGAGAGGGCGCTGGAGGACTTGGCTTGGACACTCGGCTAAGGATGTAAATCTGTGGCTGTACCAGTGAGGAGTCTTATTGGGGACCTAGAGGGAGACAGATATAGAAACCCAGGCTGAGTGTGTTCCCTGTGTGCTCTTAAAGGAAATTTTACTTGGTCCAGAGAGCTGCATCTGGAAATACTGAGTGTAACCATTTGTATTCCAAGTAAATGTCCCTCTCCGGTGTCAGTGGTGAAGATTCAGGCTCCTTGATTATTGGCCCAGTGTGTGTGGACGTCACACCGGGAATATGTCCTCAAACCAACTCAGTTGCTAGAATAACAGGATGTGTTAGATTCCATTTCCTGAAGTATACAAACTCTGAAACTCAAAAGTGTGCCATCATTTAGTAACTTCAGTCCTCAGTGGTTTGTCTAAAACCACAGATTTTATAAGGAACAGACCAAAAATATGAAACAATAATGTGGACTTCCTGCTAAAATCTAGACAGTTGACAGGTATGAAAGTTGAGTGTAAATGTAACTGACTGTATTACACTGCCTTTCTGACAGCGTCCACTAAGTGTTTTATGGCTTTGAAAGCCGGGAAAACAATTAGCGATTTTCCCCCTGTAACTAGTAGTACATGGAGTAGATGCAGTTCTATGCACTACAAAGAATTATGATCACTTCGCAAATCATATCCTTAAATTATGTGCTCCCAACACAGATGCCAAGATTCACCTCTCCAGCTTCACACTTGAGGTGAACTGCTTGGCATCCATGTCTCGAAGACATAAGCGAACTGCATCTACTCCATGTACTACTAGTTACAGGGGAAAAATTGCTAATTGTTTTCCCGGCTTTCAAAGCCATAAAACACTTAGTGGACGCTGTCAGAAAGGCAGTGTAACACAGTCCGTTGTCAAGGGCAGATCTTGCCTTTTGAACTTGGTCGACTTCTTCGAAACAGTCACCAAGGCCATTGATGAGGGAAAGGCAGTCCATACAGCCTACCTTGACCTTGCAAAAGCTTTCGACACAATACCCCACTCGGGTATTATAGAGAAACTTACCAGCTTAAATGTAAACCCATATGTCACAAGATGGGTTGCAAACTGGCTAAAGGACAGAACCCACAGGGTTAGAGTTGCTGGAGCCATGTCAGACTCCAAGCCGGTTACAAGTGGAGTCCCACAGGGCTCAGTCCTTGGCCCCCTATTGTTCGGCATCTACTTCTCAGAAGTACAGGCAAACATAGGAGGACTATGGCTGACAAAGTTTGCGGATGACTGCAAAGTGGGTGCCATAGTGGATAGTACATCGGACACAGACATCCTTCAGAGGGGTCTCACGGAAACTGATAGCTGGTGCCAGAGCCATGGCCTGAAGTTAAACGCAAAAAAGTGCATAGTCATACCCTTCAGGAAAAACAAGGTAACCCCAAGCTACCATATAGGTGGCAACCCACTAAGCACAGAAGAGGTTATCAGGGACCTGGGGACCCAGGTTGACAGTGGCCTCTCGTTTGACGCTCATGTTGCTAAAGTGGTTCGAAAGACCTTCTACATTGCCCACCTGATCATGAAGGGATTCACATCCAGATCAAGTGAGGTCATTGTTCCCCTGTACTTTTCACTTATCAGACCAAAGATCGAGTACAATGCCCCATTCAGGATGTATCTCACCCGACACCTGCAGCAATTGGAGAGACCCCAAAAGTTCCTCACCAAAAGGATAAAGGGACTCCAAAACCTGTCATATGCTGTCAGACTGAAGAAACTCCAACTCTATTCAGTTGCATACTGTCTGCTCAGAGGTGACCTGTGCCTGACATACAAGGCCATGACCAACCCGGAATTAATGGACATGCTCCACCTCAAAAAATCCAAATCCACCAAAACCACTAGAGCAAGAGACTTAAACCTTAGCACGGATATAAATAGGACATGCTGGAGGGATAGATTTATCACCCAGAGACTCCCCATGCTGTGGAATAAAATCCCGGTCCATGTGAGGCAGAGCACCTCGCTGGCTCTGTTCAAGAAAAATCTTGACCGGTGGATGGGAGATCATAGGTTTACCCCAGGAATCATCTCTGTGTCACTACTGGACAGAGGCACAACAAACTAATGGGCACAGTATTTCTAACATAAGGGGCGGCGTAAGCCACATAATTTTGGGCTAGGCTTATAAATGCCCTAGGGCAGTTAGCCTAGTATAAACCTATGAACCTATAATAAGTAGGTTATGATTTGTGATCCTTTCATAATCTCTATATTGAGGGCTACTGGAATATCTTTTACAGTTTTATACATTCTCTCATATGAATGTTTCGCATGGCAGACTAGGTCTTCATATATAATCATGTCCAGAGAAAAAACATTTCTGGACTATCTGCAAGAGGTTTCTATTCATTAAGAATAAAAACAGATATACTCAAGCCAGTAGGAAGCTAAGAAACAACATAAGAATATTTAAGTCACAGACTGAACAAACTTTAGTGTGTCACACTAAAGAAAACAAAAACACTGTAATAAATCAAAAGCTGAGAATATACATTTGTGTGTTAAAATTGTTGTTATGGACACAGGCAAAATATGGGGGCAGTGGAGTAATGTCTTAACATTTGATTTTATTACAGCTATAGATTGTATAAGATCAAATACATCAGGGTCATTAACTCCTCAGTTCCTGGTCTAACCCATCCATTTAATCTACCACTGCATACTGATTTGTCTCAGGAATTTGCAAGAAATCTCTAGTTTCCATCTGTAAGGGTGGTCATTCCTGGGATGTAACTAACTATAGACATATAAGTTAAACAAGTCTTGCCACCATAGTTTTTGAAAGAGTTATTTTTTTTACTGCTTCAACAGTGATATAGAAAGTTAATAAATACTACTGAACATGGATTTATTTCTGGATGCTCTTGTCTCCAGTAATTCGATTGAGATTTATGATAACAGTATGTAC
This sequence comes from Protopterus annectens, assembly GCF_019279795.1. Classification (NCBI taxonomy): domain Eukaryota; kingdom Metazoa; phylum Chordata; order Ceratodontiformes; family Protopteridae; genus Protopterus; species Protopterus annectens. Next base: position 1,266,568,508 of record NC_056743.1, read on the forward strand.
TCTTCTGAAACAGCGATACCTCTCAATGTGGTTTATCTGAATCTCAAGAACCTTAAGTTGATTCCACATAAGATTATTTATAAGTTCTTTAAACATAAATAACTACATCATCATCTAGGTTCAGTAGTGGCTACTGAACAAAAAAATGTAAAAACAAGGTAAGAACAGATTACTTAAAGAAAGGACAATCAGCACAGGTGTACCATTGTGGCAATTTCTATCCGGTCTATTTACATCCAAGACTTTTCTCTCTAGTGAGGGTAAGTAAGCTAATAAGTATTCAGATGTTACTAAAGTTGGAGCAATAGGAAGAAATGTGAAAGAACAAAGAGCTTTACAAAATGTCTTTGACCTTTTGTACAACTGTTCAAGTAACTCTTTTGAGTTTTATTACAGCTATGTGTAAAGAGCTCCATTTTGGCACAGATTATAATAATTGCCTACAAGTAATAAATCAATAAATGATCCAGGTGTCTAATACCAAAAAGAACCTGGGAATTGTGTTTGATAACCAACTTAGGTTTGAGGCCCACTGACTGATTGTTTGAAGGTGCTGATATTGGTATTACGAGAGACATCCTTCAAATATTAGCAGTAGAGAGGAAAAGGTTTTGATCCCTCTTAATGGGTCATTAATAAAGCCCCACATGCAGTGGTTTGGACGAATCTGCATATATAATTCAAATTTGTTGAAAAATTCTCAGGGAATCCAAAAAAAATGTTCTCTAGATTGATTTACGAGTCATGGCATCTTCATTATAAAGACAGACTGAAAGTTTTAAAATTATATTCTGTTCAGAATATGTTACTACTGGATAAAGTAATCCTAATGAATAAATGTCTCAAGACTGAGTTACTCACTACTGTAACTGGCATTTATTTTCATCATGCAAGAGAGACAAGGAAACACAGCCTCCATTTTGACTTATCCACTGTTAGGTTTACAACTGTGTGTGCAAAATCTGGAATTCACTTTCATTAGAGGTCAGACAAGCAGCAATTCTACCAGCATTTAAAGTTCAGTTAAATGGCTGGTTTGATGATGGTCTATATGACTACAACAGTAAGGAAGAAACTCTAAGATAGCCTCTTTCAGGTTTAGAGTTTTATTACACTGAACATTACTGTCATCGGTGTACTTGTATTATTACACTGGTTTAAACAAAGTGGCACGGCAGTTAATATTGATGCCTTGAAGTGCTTGTTTCTTCAGTTTCTCTGCTGAGATGTCTTTATGCAAAGCCTGCACATCCTTTCTGGGCCCATGTGGGTTTTCATCAGGTGCTCTGATTTTCTTTCACGTTCCAAAGATAATGTAGGACAGGTAAATTTTTAATCCTCCAAGCTGCCAGTTGGTTTTCTTGTGTGTGTGTGTGTGTGTGTGTGTGTGTGTGTGTGTGTGTGTTTATATCCACAGGTATGTACATTTAAGTGTACACCTTGGAACAGACTGGCATCATATATAGGGTTACTTTCCCTGCCTTGTATCCATTGCATGCCAAGAATGGAACAGCCAAGTGTGTGTGTGTATGTGTGTGTGTGTGTGTGTGTGTGTGTGTGTGTGTGTGTGTGTGTGTGTGTGTGTGTGTGAGTGTGTGTGTGTGTGTGTTTATATCCACAAGTATGTACATTTAAGTGTACACCTTGGAACAGACTGGCATCATATATAGGGTTACTTTCCCTGCCTTGTATCCACTGCATGCCAAGAAAGGAACAGCCAAGGAATAGATAAAGCAGGTATACGAGAATGAATAAATGCAGGAATGTCTCAATCCCCCACTTTTATCTACTAACATTTTGCTCCACTTGCTATCTCATCTCTTTATGCATTTGCAGGCATTACTGACTGGTTACTAAGCAGACTGCTCCTTAATACCCCCCTCAAATCAAGTGAACTGTTCACTAATTTCCTCTTCCTCCTAGTCTTCCTAGGCACAAAGTGTCCCTTTCAAGCCTACTATGTAAAACAAGGCTCTATATTATATGAACGAAGTTTTATAACTTCGAATACCATATGATCGACACCATATGGTCGAAGTTATAAAACTTCGAAAAGTTAAAAAAAAAAAAAAAAAAAAGTAACCTAATGGGTTAAAGCTGGGGGGCAAGCTCCCCTGCACCCACAACCCCCGCTCTTTAAATATTTATAAATATAAAAATGTATATTTAAATATACCATCTTCCCTTTACAGCATTATAGTGCGGTCTCGGAGTTGGCTTGCCCACCTGCCTAAAACCCTTAGTTTAGGGTTTATTTTTTTTCTTTTCTTTTTTTAACTATTCAAAGTTTTATAACTTCAACCATATGGTGTCAATCATATGGTATTCGAAGTTATAAAACTTCGTTCATATAATATAGACCCATAAAACAACTGCTTCTGACATACTGAGATATAATACGTTGTACATAAGTGAATGCACATCCTCTGATATCCTATACTGCAGTGGACTGCAGTATAAACTGCTCAGCAAAGGTTAATTCCGTTAATGGATCTATTTCATTATATCAACTCACCACATTGTCAAAACCCACTTAATTGAAACCAAATAACTGAAACTATACTACATCAAAGGAAGACTTCATAACAGTTCATTCTTCTGAAAAATACACTCGTTCAGCAGCAGAGATACCAATTATGCCTATGTAAGACAAACAGCATACATACAGTACTATTATACACTGCAGCTCTCTAGCTATGCAAAAACAATCACAAATGAAACATTAACCACATTGAAGTATACACAAGATGTATAAGAACATCACAGCAGTTAAGCATGTATTTCACAATCTTCAATTGCTGTTGCAGTTGTCAGTGATGTCTGTACATATGTATTTCTGCATACTCTATGCATGTCAAGGTATGCTATAATGTAACATGTGTAAATGTGTATAACTACAACAGAGTAGGTGTTAATACACATCGTGAAGATATACGTGTCGCAGAGGTATAATATGCAATACTATAAAATAAATTCTTGGCATCAACAAAGATGTGCGTTTGGCAACATGAACGCAGCAGGGATGACTGATGCAGAACAGCTCATAGTTTGATCTTTTAGGGGAATGTATTAAACAAAAAGGTCACAAAAAGGTAAAGAGATCTTAGTGACCGATGGGTATATATATATATATATATATATATATATATATATATATATATATATACATATATATATATATATATATATATATATACACACAAAATATTGAAAGAATAAAAATACTGATGTTGCAGACAAAAGTTAAGGGACAATGAAAGGGTAGGGAAATCATCATTTGTGTTGTGGATGGGAAAGAACTAGTTAAAACTGGTGGCAGATCTGCATGTGACAAATGCCAATGAAGTAGAAAAATCCAAAGCATTGTCATGAATTAAAACAAAGAGTCACAATGTCAAGGGATAATTACTGTTTAGCTGCAGATGAAGCAGTAGCTAGCACATCTTTACAAAGTGCAGTCTGTCTACCAACATGTAAAGCCATGCTAAAAGAGTTGACCAGAGTGAGAAGGAATTGTCTGTTAACAAATATTTCTCTACATATATTTCTTACTACCATATCCGCACAAGATTATCCATTAAAAATCGGTGCATTCCTGCAACAACAAATGTTCGACATACAGACGTGCTCGTGTTGTTTAGCATTAAGTCAGGCAAATATATAGTTGATGAATGGCACATTTTTTACAAAAGGCAGTGTGCACAGGCAGTTGTACAGAGTTCATGGTTTTATAACATACTATGGAAACACCAGAGCCATGCCTTTAGTGTACTGCCTGATGAGTAAAAATCACTAAAAGCCTATAATTACATATGGCAGTGCATCGTTTATGTATAATTTGACAACTAATGTTAGATATGTGATGCATGACTTTAAAAGAGCCACTACTAAAAGTATTCAGACTAAAACTGATGGAGCTGAATGCAAAGTATGTGTCTTCCACTTTGGGCAAAATGTCTGGCAGAAAGTCCAGAGTCTCGGTTTAGCCATCTTATATGGCACAACCCCTAGCTTTCAGTTAGCTGTTAAGAAACGGTTTGCATGTGACAGACCCCAGTGAAATAGAAAGATACCACCCATTGTCCATTTTGAATGAGGATGAGTGTCGGGCAGTATTTAATGATCTATGCATCAGCATCCCACCAGAAGGTAGAGATCTTTTTATTTATTTTGCAGACAAGTATATGTTGGGTCGGCCTTGTAAGTTTACCACAAGAACTGCATTAACAACAAGGTCTCTACCACTTTTTCCCATAAAAGTCTGGAATATATCTGTCCTGAACCATCTCTGCCTTCCATGAAGACAAAATTCTGTTGAAGTGTGGCATCACACGATACAATATCTGTTGGGAAGGAGGACTGCTACTATTCTGTCTGTTATGTCAATACAAGCAAGGGAATAGAAGAGATTTGATGAGCTACAGTTGCAGATATCAGCTGGGTGTCCACCAGCTCCTAAAAAATGTAAACTACTTGACAGACATAAAATTTGCAAGATATTATCAGTAATAGGAATGGCTGTGATATCCAGAACTTTTTAAAAGCTGCAGCTCTGCTTCTCAAAGTATAATGTATAACCTTTGCCTTATGCACCACTCACATGTATTTCATTAATGTAAGTATCATGTATTTTACTTTTGGGGTTTGAGTTTTACATAAAGAAGTATATCCAAAATGGTCACTACACATACTACAGCTTTATATATTATAAGATGTCCTTCTATATAACTGTTGCAGTATTCTTTACAATAGGGATGTTCTGCCAAGGATAGCCTAACGTCTGGCCACTATACCAAAGCCTTTAGATCTTGTATGAACCATATGTCACACTTATGCTCCCAGTACAGGACATAGGGCATAAAGGTGACATATGGACGCAGTTACCCAGAACTTCTTTGCTGCCAGTCTGAACACCACCATCACTCATCTGTCTGAAAGCCCTTTTGCTGTGAAGTGCCCTGCCAGGGTCTTTTTTCATTCTTCATTGGTCTTGTTACTTTTTAGTTACCTAGAGTTCATGTCATCCAAGAAGGGAAAATGTTAGTATGGGAGGCGGACTCTCCATAAGGATTGTAATGAACAATGTCTTTTGTCTGGGTGCTTCCCACAACCATACATCCTGTAGCATTTACAAAGAATCTGTACCCAAAACTCTTAGATGGCCAAGAAAAATAAGTGACTTCTATCTTGAAAACCAGAGCCTTAAACTGTTAGCCCAAGGCAGCATGGTGGAATCTCCAAACCCCAAGGTCCCATTAAGCAAGAGGGCCAAGAAATCTCTGCCACATTCTTTGGCTGTCCAGCCTCCACCAAATGTCCCTCTTGAAGAGGGTGAAAGCTCTGTAGGCTATCCAGTGTCTAAATTGGATTCCTCTGCTGAGACCCTATCGAAGGCAGGCATAGATCCTTCTGTTTTGCATGACCTCTGAGACTTTGCAGGCATCTGCTCCAGATGCTGAGGGGGAACTGCAGTTAATCATCTCAGAGGACCTTAGAGGGATTACACAGATTCTGGTCAGGGACGATGTTCTGGGTACTCTTACTGAATCTTGTCAAGGGTTGTAACCTCCGGTGTTTGTCAGGGCTGATGTCCCCGATAAGAAAAAAGCAGAAGACTAAGCATACTTTTGTGTGCCCTACGGATCCTCAGAGGGAATGGCAGAAATTTATTTGGGGCCTGTTCAATGCCTTAATGGCCCTGAAGCCTCCTCAAGGGGTTTTTGTGCCGGTCCTGTATTGGACTTCTACTCGTTCTAAGTGAGCTAGGGAACCCTATTCCTTAGATGAAGATTCAGTGTCTGATAAGGTGTCCCTGTCCTACTCTTCCCAGATGCCTTCACCTTTGGCTTTTGGTTCTGATGAAGAAGAGTCTGTAAGTCCTGAATCTCATTTTGAGGAATTGACTTTTGGAGACACCATGGCTAGAATGATGGAATACTTCAAATGGTATTCTTCTCAAGTGTCTGATATCCAGAAAAGGTATTATGAACTGCTTCAGGTGGACACTCGTAAACCTTGCTGTACCTCCTGTATTTCCTGCCTTGTTGGACACCTTCCAGCTGCCTCAAAGACTCCTGATTCTCAGTCACCTGTTCAAACAAAACCAGAGAGGCTCTATAAGGTTCCTATGGATTGTCAGTTCTTATTTAAATGCCCTTCTGCTGATCCTGTTATGGTGTTCATCTCTTCTGATAAGCCTTCTAAACTTTTTCCCTCTTCCAAGCTTCCACTGCATACTGGGTTTGTCTCAGGAATTTGTACGAGAGAATTGATAAGAAGGTTCATACTGCTTCTATTTTGGCCTTTCAGGTCATCACTTATCAAATCCACATGACCAGATGTCCTCTGGAAATGATTGCCCAGGCTTTTCAGGTCACTTCCAATCTCCCTGATTCTGAAACAAAATTTTCTGCTCTCTCTATTTTGGGTTCTAACTCTCAGATGGCTTGAAACTCTATAAAATCTAGTTATGATGCCACTGATATATCTTCCAGAACTGCTGCTTTTAGGTCTGTCACAAGGTGTTATACTTGGCTTTGCCTGTAGTCCTTGCCTGAAGACATTTAGGCCAAGTTGCTGGATGCTCCTTTGGATAACAAACATCTCTTTGGGACTGCTACTGCTGAAATGTTTAAGTCTCTTCAGGAAAAAGGTAAAGCCTTGCATGGTCTTAAACAGATCCTTATATCCCTAATCCTTAAGTTCCAGAGGAACTATTCTGCTAGGTCTGCTTTTGTTTGATGGCAGCCTAATCAGGCACCAAAGGCAGGAAGGGTGGTAGGTGAGCTCCTCCTTTTAATTTTCTCAGGCTTCTGTGGCTCCCCCCACAACCCCTCGGCCAGGTTCCCTTGTCCCTTCTTCTCTCTCTCTCTCTCTCTCTCTTCGTCTTCCAAACTGGTGTATCATCACCTCAGTTTCTTGGGTTCTATTATCCATCAGGGCTACATCGTGGTGTGGAAGTCTCTCCCCTCCTTTTCAGGGATTTCCCAGCCTTCTCTGAAACAACTTCCTCATTTCTCAGAGGTTCTTTGGTCCCTGTTGGACCAGGGAACTATTCAACCTGTACCTCCTTCTCAGGTAAAAAAGGTTTTTTACTCAAGGATGTTCTTGATCCTTCGGAAGGAGTGCACTTGGAGACCTATTCTGGATTTCTCCTTGCTCAGCACCTTTCCAAAGGTTCTTATCCTGTTTCCCCTTACCCTATCCCAGGCCTTTTTAGTGTCCCTTGATTTGAAGGATACTTACCTTCATATTCCTATTCACCCTGGTTTCAATAAGTTTTTACATTTCTGTTTCTTCCCCTCATTTTCAGTCCTCTGCTTTGCCTTTTGGCCTCTCTACTGCCTTAAGGATATTCACAAAATGTCTAGCTCCTCTGATTGCCTTTTGCAGGCTCTATGGCATTCAGATGTTTCCTTATGTATATGATCTGTTGCTTCACACACCTTCTCCCAGTCACCTAGTACAGCATCTGGAGTTCACCACCATATCTCTTCTCCAAAGTCTATGGTTCCCTATCAACTTTCAAAAGTATGCCCTGACTCCCTCTCTGAACCATGTGTATCTGTGTTGAAGGATTCCTACAGTACCAATGCTGATCTCTCTTCCACCTCCAAAAATTCTGTCTGTGACAGCTTTCTTTCAATCTCTTCTTCCTCTGGCTGCCATTCCAGCCATAGAGTTTCTTGAGCTCTGGGATTCATGGCTTCTTCTTTTCCAGTGATCCCTCTTGCCAGACTGCACATGCAGAAGTTTCAGTGGTACATCAAGTCAGTTTGATTTCAGCATTGCCACCCTCTGGATTTCAGTGTGCCTCTCCTTCCTTGTCTAAAGTGAGAATTCGAGTGGTAGTCAGCAAGTTTCTCTCAACCTAGGCCTGCCTGTTCAGCCTCTGGTTCCTTCTCAATAACTATTCACATACACTTCAGACACTCCTTAAAATGGAGAACATCGATATCTGTGCAGTGACTGAGACCTGGTTCAAGGCTCCAGAGAGTACCCCTGCAGTACCAAGCTATAACTCATACCACACTTTTAGGCCATGTAACCTGGACTGGAACACTAAAGGTGGAGGTGTGTCCATATTCATTGAGGATATCCAGACCTCCAGGCTAGCTGCTCAGCATAATGCATCTGAGATTATCCAAGTGTAACTAACTCTGGGCAAAACTGCAATCCAAATTGTAGCCTGCTACAAATCCCCCACCATGCCCCAGGATTCCCACTCCTCTTTTCTTGATGTACTGGAAATTATTAGGGTTCAACCAAATACCCTAATAATGGGTGATTTCAACTACCCCACCATTAACTGGGAAAACTACTCATGTACCAACTCCTTTGCTCAACACTTTCTGGAATCCATAAACTCCAATGCCCTGGATCAACTTATCCACAGCCCCACCAGGGGCAACAATATCCTAGATCTAGTCATTACCAACATGAGTGACCAGTGTTCCACACCTGAAGTCAACGCCTCATTGGTCCAATCCGACCATAAGCTAATCACCCAAGATATCCACATCCTGCCCCCACCCCCATTAAGGAAACCACAGTGAAAGATTTCTCCAAAGCTAACTTCATGCTTCTTAAGACAGAAGTGGTGAACTTCATGACACCCATGCAGATGGACAATACAGTTACAACTACTGAATCCTACACAATTGCACTTTATAAGCATTTACACGAGTGCATGGATCGTGCTATCCCAAACAGAACCAAGACGCTATCCTCCAAAAAAGGGAAGCCAGTCTGGTGGTCCCCTGCCATAAACAAACTGTACAACAGAAGAAAGAAACTGTTGCAAAAGAGAGTAAGATCCCATGAGTGGAGGAGCTCCCTGGTCAGCCTCAATAAGAAGCTGCGATCCCTGATAAAATCCTCCAAAGCTAGTTACGAAAACAAAATCGCCACTGATTCTAAAGACAACCACAAAGCATTCTATAGCTATGTCAAGAATCTTAATGGCAACACTCAGATCTGCTCTGAGTTACAGCACAGTGGCACTAAATATACAGATCCAACTGATATTGCCAACATCCTGGCAGATAGGTTCAGTGCTAACTTTACCCCCCTCTCACCCCCTAAAGGGCCCATTTCTATACCGGAAGAATGCAAAATTCCTGTAATCATGGCTGCACAGGTAAAAACCACACTCTCCAAAGCCAAAAACACAGCATCCATGGTACCAGACAACATCCCAGGCTGCATTCTACATGAACTACAGAACGAACTGACACCCAATCTAAGTACCATGTTCAATCATAGCTTCACCTTAGGCTTTGTGCCTGCTGAATGGTGCACAGCAATGGATATCCCACTCCACAAGGGGGGAGCCACCACGGACCCTGGGAACTACTGCCCCATTAGCCTGACAAACCTGGTCTGCAAGGCCATGGAACGCATCATCATATAACTTATAAACAAAGACATTGGTAATCTCCAAACTCTGGACCCCACCCAGTTCAGGTTTGTAAAAGGCAGATCATGTCTCCTAAACCTGAAAGACTTTTTTGAAGCAGTCACCAAAGCCATAGACGAGGGTAAGGTGGTTCACACAGCCTATCTATATCTTGCCAAGGCTTTCGACACCATCCCTCACTCTGGAATTATAGATAAACTTACTAAACTAGGTATAGGTCCTTATGTCACATGATGGGTTGCCAACTGGCTCACTGACAGAACCCACACTGTGAAAGTAGCAGACTCCAAATCTGACTTCAGACCAGTGACAAGTAGAGTACCACAGGGTTCAGTCATGGGTCCTCTCCTGTTTGGTATCTACTTCTCTGAAGTACAAGCTAACACAAAAGATCTTTGGCTAACGAAGTTTGCAGATGACTGCAAACTAGGAGCCATAATCAAAACTCTTAACGATGTGGACATTCTACAAAAGGGCCTCACTGAGGTTGATGTCTGGTGTCAAAGCCATGGCCTCAAGCTCAATGCCAAAAAGTGCATTGTCATCCCCTTTGGTAAAAACTCTGTACCCATGAACTACAACATAGGTGGTAGTATACCTAACACCGAAAGTGTGATAAGAGACCTTGGGACACAGGTGGGCAATAGTCTCTCCTTTGATAATCACATCGCCAGAGTAGTCAGGAAATCCTTCTATGTGGCACACCTCATCACAAAAGGTTTCTCATCTTGAAAAAAAGAGGTCATTGTTCCTCTCTACTCATCACTCATTAGACCCATTATAGAGTACAACGCCCCTTTTGGTATGTACCTCAGAAGACATCTACAACAACTGGAAAGGCTGCAGAAATACCTCACAAAGAGGATTACCGGCCTCAAACAGATGCCCTACGCAGACCATCTAAAAAAACTTCAGCTTTACTCCGTCGCATATTGCCTACTCAGATGTGATCTCTGCCTAACATACAAAGCTATGTCAAACCCAGAGCTGTTGGACATGCTCCACTTAAAAAAATCTCAATCCCTCCGAGCTACATGCTCTAGGGGCCTAAACCTTGTGATGACAATCAACAGAACATGCCGGAGAGATAGATTCCTGTCCCAGAGACTTCCTATACTCTGGAATAAACTACCTATCTATATCAAACAAAGCTCCTCATTAGCACTCTTCAAGAAAAATCTTGATGATTGGATGGGAAATAGGAAATTCACCCCGGGGATCACTTCTGTGGCTCTGCTCAACAGTGGCACAGGAAAATAATTTTCTTGGGTGGCAAAAGCCAGGGTACCTTTTTGGCTGGGCTTGTATAGGCCCTAGGGCCGATAGCCTAGTACCTATCTATGAACCTAAGAACCTATGAACCTATACTTTGTTGATAAGGCTTCCCCTGTATTCCCTGTGCAGTCCAATGTCAGAGTCTTGCCTGAATAGAAGACCCTCTGTGATAGTACTGCTTGTATGTCTGACTTTCAAGCCCATTACACATTCTGATGGCATACCTATATGTTTACTTCATATCCTTTCTCTTCAATACAACTGAGATGATTTGACCTATATTCTCCCAGACTTGTAAACTATCTGTTATCTGACTTTTTTCAATAAATGCTTTATCTGTCCCACTTTAGGCATAATTTAACCTTCGCTTCATCCTTGATCCTTAAAGACTAAGCACCTTCCGCACAGCTTAAATTTTTTGTTGCTATCAGCAGTCCTCACTCTCTCTCATTTTCTATGTGTTCCACCCCTACATCTATTTGTCAGTCTCCCATTCACCCTCTAGTATTACTTGTTCTCTAAGACAACTCATCCCTCTCTTACACCTTCTGTTTCCATTGACTGCTTTTCTTTTGTATACCTCACTACCTACTGTTCATCTCTTCATGGCTAGGTGCACCCATCCTGCTAGCATTCCTGCAAGTCACATTTCTGAACTTTATCCATCACTTTTCTTTGTCCTCTAAGCCATCTTTTCCCTAAAATCAGTACTTCCTTCTTTGCTTTGCTTGGTGTTGCTATATCCAAGAGTTTCTTTGCTTCAGTTTGCACCTCTACTAAGCTTTTCTTACATTTTTTATTGTCTGAAGCTATGTTTTGTGCTTTTTTCCCCTTCTTTGTTGAGTCAGCATATTATCTTAAAATGTTACTCCACTGATTGCTTTTTCATACTTTCACTACAGCACAAATGCAGACCTACCCACCCCACAACACACCAAGTATTTGTGCTTGCTTTATTCATATACCTATGCACATCTCATTTTTTAGACAGTTAATGATCTCTCACCTACTAAAATGTCTGCCACTTTTATATGTTTAATAATGTAAAATCTTATTTTATGTATTATTTCCTAGCACTACCCCCATACTGTCATAAAACATACCCTTTGGAAAACCAAACATTTCCTTTCAGACAAACATACATGCAATGTCTCATTCTTCACAAAATAATGACAATAATAATAGAGCAATAATAATTTCAAGTCCTTTACCCAATAAACACAAAAGTTCATTATTTCAACAGTTCTTCTCCACACGTTTTGATGACCATTTTCACCTTCAGAGCTGACAAATGCTTACTTCTTGGTTTTCTAGTAATTCTGAATATTTTAGGAGAGCAAGCATAAATCTTTTTGTAGCAAAACTTTCACGACTTTTGGGAAATCAGACAATGTAAATTCTTGTCTTCTAAACTGCTTCCATTGTCCTTCAAATATTTCAGTAAGTCTGAATTGTGAAAGGACTTCTCCATTTTATATTGTACTCTGTTAACTTTTGATTCGTGTTCTGTAATCAAATTAGATTGATTGAATAAAGTGGTTCATTTTTATTTAAACTGGTACATGACGAATAAAAAACAAAACATATTTTAATTTACTTACGGCAGCTGTGTCATTGAATCTTGTAGAGAAAACTCAGCAATACAAAAACTACTTGGCTACAATTTTTCATTTGTGTATAGTAAAATTTCAGTTAACTGGCACCCATGGGGATTGGTGATGCTAGATAACTGTAGTTTCTGGTTGCTTGAGTTACTATTTAAACAGGCCTGATTAATATTATACCCCATACTATTTGTTTGGTTTGACTTTATATTTATGCATTTTCAGTTAAGAAGTGCATTTGTTTATAACTCTAGGTCATATGTTAGCTAAAGCTGCATTCTCTATACTATATAAATGAGAGATGCAATTGTTTGTAAATCTAGAATTCACTACCTACCATAAATATATGTATGTGTTTCATCTGCTAGATCTAGATATGGCATTTGAAGACCAGGCAAAAGTTGGAAACCTGTCTATGATCAGTTAAAATACAAATAAGTGATGCAGAGACACATTGGCAGTCAAAAGTAATATATATACTACTGTATGAACTGAACAGTATAATAAACTGTCTTCTTCTTTCGGCTGTTTTCCCCGGTTAGGGGTCGCTGCAGCGGATCACCTGTCCGCTCATTATTGACAGTGGAGTTTTAGGGTGTCGAGTTGCCAGCCCGGCACTCAACCTTCCACGGAAGGCACACACATGCACGCACTCACTCCCAGGGCCAATTTAGAGTATCCAATAAACCTACTATTTAATTTAAATCAAGCTCAAGCTGTGATTTTTTTTTATTGATGAGATGTATAGGCCCTTAAGTCCTCTCTGGGTAGCCTAAGGCAAGGCAATTTTTTTCCTCAGATCACTGTTCGTACATGCTCAATAAGAACATAGTCAGTCTTCTGCCATGCTGCTTGTAAATGAACTAGCAGTGTGATAATGTCTTTACAGACTTCAGTAAGACTTTTGACTACATTAACTCCATGCAATTGTTAAACAAGTCCAAAAGGCTATTTTTTTTCTCAGACACCTTTATTGAATCATCACTTGTGACACAGGCAAATTTACATTCATATAAAAGTAATCAAACTATATTAACATAACAAACATTATATTTTACATATAGTGCTATATATCATATAATCTAAGCAATATTACATAAATTATTCAATTCATGCCTTTTTTAAAACAAGAAACATCATTATTAAACCATCACTTACTTACTACATAGGCAATCATACACTTATATAAATGAAAACAGACCACACTGACACAATCCTAGTTGCAAGCATTGATATCACAAACCATACCAGCACACACTCAGTGCAAACATTATACATCACTTATAATCTACCCAATCTTTCTCACTCAAACATTACATAGCTCATGTAAGTCTTGCCACCTTTTAAACCTCATTCCTCCCTTGTATGTTTTGTTCCCACAATTCCCATTTTTTTCCTATGTAGTTTGCTCCTACCCTTTTCTAAATATCTCATTTCCAGTTGTTTTATCTGTGTTACTGTATTCACTACTTCCAACACAGTTGGTTTAGATTTTGATTTCCATTTTTGATAAAAAGACAAGCAGTGTGAGGACTGGTGTGAAAACTGAACATGGAAGTTTAGCACAAGGAAAATAAACAGAAATAATACAGCAAAGAAACTGAAAACGCATTCTGAATCTCAGTTTTTAAAATCCATATAGTCAAGCTAAGTGTATGTATCAATTTGGTATACAAAGTATGATAATTTAAAATGGCTTATATTTTCACAGCTGAAGACAAAAGAGAATTTCCATAACGTAACTAGTCAAGTTTGGACATGGTCTTCTAAACTATGCTGTTGCTGTAATCTGGGAATGAGAAAACTGATTTTTGAAAGAATTAATGGCACAGTAAAGGCTTTTATACAGCAAAAGAAAACATGAGGCAATCATCGTAACTTCATCCTGCCAGAGTCAGCCTTAGGTCAAGTGGTGCCCTAGGCACAAGGACTCCACAGCACCCTCCCACACACACACCACACCACCTGGTGCCCTCATCCTGTTCTATTTACACCATCCAGTTTACTGGAAAAGTGCCCCTGCTACAGCGACCCCATATATGGCCGACTAGTTGGCCTATGCCTAAGGCCAGCTATGTGACCATCAAAATTGCTATACCCTGTGATTTCAGTGTCTTGCATACAGAGTCATGGGATACCAGGATTTGCAATCACAGATGGGGGTGGGGTGATGTGGAGGAAGGCTACCCAGAGAGTTCCAAGAGCAGGAGGAGCAATGGGTCTCCCAAAAATATTTTAAGTCTTATTTAGATATGCATACAAATACATGTGACTGTATGTATGCATTTCAGAGGGAGTCAACTACATTGCGGGCACAGTTCTCAATCTTCAATCTCCAAAATGAGGAGTACTAGCCCTCATAATGTGGAATAAATGGGCAAAATATGGAACAAATGCTAACAGCTTCAAACAGGAAGGTCAAAGGATGGTTTGCTGGTTTTACTTTAAAAAAAACTTGTAATGAATTAGTATGATTATTTTTTATTTACCATGGACATCAGTTAAAAAACATTCCTAACACTGAATGTGCTGCGGGCTCACTCCGCCCCCTATCCTACCCCCAATTCCCACCCACCCCCGGTGGCCCTAACCTTATACTTGCTCAGCCACACCCTCAACCTATTCACGTCCTATCATATTTGCTGCCTTGTTCACACTTTCCAACACTCCACTCCTATCTAACTACCACACCCCACTCCCTGCCAACCTAGTACTACTAATTATCTATCTTGCTAAGCTTAACAAACTCAATATGACCTTGACTTTTAAGCTACTTTACTTACCACTATTCCTGAATATCCTTCTTATATACTATACCCTTACTTCCTACGAATACCATACCCTTAGCAGATCTCCTAGTTTAGCTAAACACACAAACTCTGTCCTTCCCCTAGCTGAACAAACCTATATTAACCTCCTGTCATCCTGCCCTTACCTTCCCCCTCACTATCACAGAGTACTCCGCAACAGGTATCACACAACTAGAAAGCTCTACCTAATACCCTATAAAAACTCAAAAATATTTCCACTTCCACAAACACTGTTACTGTTACACGGGGACATTCACCCCAACCCTGGCCCTGAAAATTCCCTTTCACACACCCTCCTCAGACCAAACTACTAACAATCTAAGGTCACCTTTCTCTTCTAACTCCCTTTCAATAGCACACTTAAATATTCATAGCATTAACAATAAAATCACGCAGCTCCATGCCTTAATTGACCTCTACTCATTTGATATCCTCTGTCGTACTGAAACCTGGCTTAAACCAGGTAACAAGGACAATGAAATTATTCCTCCTGGATACAGCATTTTAAGGCAGGATCATCTAAACAAAAAGGGTGGGAGAGTTGCTTTACTTTAAAATCTGAACTGCAGGTGGCCTCAGTTGACTCCCTGCCTCCTTCCCCTGCCAATGCTGAAATACTCTGTAGCAAATTCCAAGTACATAAAAACAAAGCCTTATACATAATATGTTCCTATATCCCTCCTGGCAATAACTTAAATACATTTGAAAACATCCTTAGCTGGCTCTCCACTACCTTTCCTCAGGAAACCATAATCCTAGGGGACTTCAATATTGATTGGAACTCCTGCATATCCCCCAAACCCAACTTTCACCTAAACCTCTTTACTTTTCAACAAACCATAAACTCCCCAACTAGGATTCACAAATCCACCAATAAACAGGCCATCTTGGACTGGATATTGGTCAACAATAATCCCCTCTCATATAAAACTGGAATACTCCCTGACAATATCAGTGACCATCTTCTCACCTATATCACTAAACAAAAAAATAATAATCACAAACAGGCTAGCTATCATACTATACGTAACAAAACAAACTTCATCCTTCAAAACTTCCTTGATGAACTCAAAGGATGTAACTGGTCAGCTCTACAAAACCTCCCACTTAATAAGGCAGTTACCCTTTTCAATAACACATTCCTCCAAATTCTTGAGTGTCACGCCCCCTCTCGCTTAATTAGAATAGGATCCAAAGCTGCTCCTTGGCTTTCTAAAGAAACCAAGCAAACAATGCTATTAAGGAACAAACTATGGACAAAATGGAGAACTACTAAAAACCCAACTGACCATCAAAACTTCAAACACCTTAGAAATACTACAAAAAACTCATCCTTCTTGATAAAAAAAAAATCAACCTCCAATATCAAGAAAATCAAAATCATAACCCCAAAAAATTCTGGTCAGGAATCAATAAACTGCTCCATCCAGGGAATTCCAAAACACCTACTCCAGCTAACTTAGCTCAGACCCCACCTAACATAATAGCCAATACATTCAACAAGTTCTTTTCTGAAACAGTCACCTCTCTAGCAAGTACCATGGTTCCCCCCACATCCCTTCAAAATACCTCTCCTCATAACAACACCCCCACTCTAAAATTTAATACAGTCTCCACAACCTATATTTGTAAGCTACTTTCAAAACTTAAACCATGTACTCCTTCAGCCGACCAACTACCAGCTGAATATCTGCAGCTAGCAGCAGAAGTACTAGCATACCCAGTCTCCATCTTAATTAACAGAACAATAACTGAATCTACTATTCCTTCCCCCTGGAAATAATCCCATATCATTCCACTGCATAAAGGAGGAAACACTAATGAACTTTCTAATTTCCGTCCTATAGCCTTACTATCACTACTATCTAAAATTATGGAACGTTGTATACACCATCAACTATCAAATCATCTTCTACATAATAACCTACTGGCAGACTCCCAACATGGTTTTAGACCTTTCCATAGCACTTCCACTGCTCTTCTCTCCTTTACAGACTCCATCAACAAAAATCGCAATAATAACCTATTCTCCTCTGCTTTATTTCTCAACCTCTCTAAAGCCTTTGATATGGTGAACCATCACCTTTTGCTAAACACTTTGAAATCTCTTTCCCTTGACTCTTTGGCATTGCGCTGGTTTAACTCATATTTGAAAGACAGGAAACAAGCAGTCCTTTGGGACAGCCATTTATCCTCTCAACTCCCAGTCACTATCGGGGTCCCCCAAGGATCCATCTTAGGTCCCCTTCTCTTCTCCATATTTATAACCTGTTTACTTCACTTCCAACATCCTCATGCATTCAGTATGCAGATGATTCAACACTCATCTGTTCTGCTGTATCTCCAGCTGAACTTCATTCTTCCACCCAGAAAGTCTTTACAGCAGCAGAAAACTGATTCCAACATATCTGTCTCCTCCTTAATCCCAAAAAAACAAATTATTACTTTTTTCTCCAACCCTCAAATCTGCCCCCTTCTCATTTTCTATTCTCTCTGACAATGGCACTATCATTACACCTGATTGTTCCACTATACTTCTAGGTTTTACAATAGATAATCAACAATAGATAATCAACTAAACTTTGATTCCCACATTGACCTAACCATCAAAGCTGTCAATAAAAAGATAGGTGCCCTCTATAGACTTAAGCCCTTTTTTTACAGCAACTACCAGGGTGTCTCTAGCACAAACTCATCTCTACATTATTATATGCCTCTCCATCCTTTATCAACCTATCAAAATCTAACCTTCTGAAACTTGCCACATCCTACCACAGCATTGCCAGGTTTGCCACAGGTTCCCAATTTCATACCCATCATTGTGTTAATCTCAAAAAACTTGGCTGGCTTAAACTTCAAAATCTTCTACATCAATTAGTTACCACCCACAAAATTCTCCATTACCTTACTAATACACCCATACTTAGCAACCTTGTTACCCCTTACAGGAATCTTACTTCCCTCCACTCAGCTAACAAACTGCTAGTAGCTACTCTCAAATCTTACAATAAATCTGGTGACTCCTTGTTCACAAATGTTGGCTCATACTGGAATAAACTTCCTACGGAACTGACTACTTTAGGCTCATCACAACTTTTCAAGAAACAATTAAAGAACTATTTCAAATCACACTGGCTTTGCCCTTGCTCAAATCTTGACTGACCACAGCATCCAACTTTCATTATAGTTTCTCTCCATTACCTGTTGTTATACATCCATCTCTTCTACTTGTCTCTCTCACTAGTACTACTTCTCCTCTGTAGCTTACCTAGCATCCACTTGGATATTACTATTCCTATAATATCACTTTCTCTTTACACTAGATATATTACTGCAACCTGTCATCTCATCTATTATTTAAACCTGTATGTTGCTTCCTGCTGTGCAAATCTGGTTCTTAAAACTATTGCCTGGCACAAATGTTTATCATAATTGTTAATTCTGCAAATATTGTATAAACTCTATTGTTTGTTATTATTTTTTGTCATTTACAATTCCTGTTTCTGCAAAGAATATGGGATTAACGATCCTAGCATTATTTTTTTATCTGTTAAATTGCTGCTGTACTGTCACTATGCTACGTTGGAATATTTTTTTTTTAGATTTTTATATTTGTCTCTTACTGTGCTGTTTTTTTATGTTTATTTACTAGTATATATAGTGGAGCTTTTCTCCTCGGGCCTCTGCTGAAAATGGACATATATCCAGCCAGACTAGCCCGGTCAACAAATGTAAAATAAAAAATGTGTGACAGAACCTTTCAATGTGGAACTTCAAGGAACATGAACTTTAAGACCCCAATTGAGGTGCGTTCCTCGTAAAAAGGTATCATTGAGAGGTATCATGCGGGTGCTGCAAAAAACACTTTTGGTTAACATCAAAGACTGAAGCAATACTAATTTCACAAACGTTAATTATACTTTGACTTAGAAATGCAGTCCATTCCCATCATGAAATGA